>NW_010134903.1:9379-12028 GCF_000699245.1 Pterocles gutturalis
AAAACCTAACAGAAATTCAGCTGCAGTATTAGGGTATTTCTCATTCAAAATTTATCTAGACATAAGAACAGGCAAGTGCTATGAATTTGAAAAAATACTCAAAACCCAACAAAGACATGTATAAACTGTGGTATACCCTATCTTAAAACAGTCTACTTATTCTGCTCAATGATTTCTGAACAATAACAGAAATTGAATTATGTTGTACAAGGAAAACACATGAAACAACTTCAAAAGACTTAAAGACTGACAAGACAAGAACTATTTACTATGAAAGGATGAAAATAAATTGTATAAAATAAAAGCATCACATAATTGATCTGGGTTTATTTTTTTAGTGACTGCCAAAGCAAACAAGATGAGCAGATCACACAAAAACGTTAGTGAAAATAATAATATGAACAGGGATGGATTTGCTTGAGGAATCAGGCCCATTCTAACAAATTGCATTTTAACACTGAATAAGAAGCTTGCGACAAGTTCAGAAAACCAGAAAGATCTATGCTGGAAAGTCATGAATCCAGAATGACTTGGGTTTCATAACAAGGAAGAAACTGAACACATGGTCATGGTGTGGCAGAGTGGGGAAAACTGCTAAGGCAGTTTTTTGATGCACCAGCAGAAATAAACTGAAATTGGAAGGTGATATTTCCCTCTTCTCAGAGCATAATGTTGAGACAAATATTGAAATAACAGATATATAAAACATATAAAAGAACGTAAAAAATAGAGGAAAAATGGAAACACTACATATGTGAGCAAAATGGAGAAAATTCTTTACAAGACAAGACAGGGTCTTGACAAACTGTTTTGTTTATCAACAAACTAGGTAGAACAATCTTCACAAGAAGAAAGTCCTGAACAGACATTTTTTGGCATAACAGACAAACATAAATCAAAGACAAATCACTACAGACTTAAGCCAAAAGAACTCAAGCAAGAAGGCATACATGCAACAGTATTCATAATTAACTACTGGAACACACTTTCTATGGGAAAATGGGTTAAGTGTAAAAGGGCTAAAACCATCAAACTTCCAATGTCTTCAGAGGAAAACTAAGTGGTTCTATGGGTGGTACTCTTTAACCACAGGCAACCCGAAGACATTGTGCTCGAAGACATACCATGGATATAAGGCCTATGCACACATGCTCACCTTTGAACACATTACACACTTGATTGGTTACATTTGCTTCTCTTTAATTATCCAAGTGTTCTACGTATAACTAGGTAAAACTATATGGATTTGGGGGAAACTAGAAATCCAGGGGAAGAAAAATGGAAGAGAAATGGAACAATTATGAAGCACAATCGCTAAAGATCAAATAACAAGAAGATGGCATCTTTTAACAGCCCCCAGCCTAAGGAGGACTCAGTTCTTCCCAGAAGAACTACACTCACTTATTTCACATCAGATATATATAAATTAAAAAAAAAAAAAAAAAGGATTGCGGGGAACAGTTCCTAGAATTGGAGGAAAATGACAGATCTTGCATACAGGGTGCTGATCTGGATTGGATGAAGAGAAATGGGGAAGACATTTGAATGTCTGATACTAGAGCAACTCATAAACAAGGAGAGGAAGAAAGCTCAGAATATGTAAGTGCTTGCACAGAGCGAGAATCTAGAATGGGAAGAGCAAGTGATGTACAGACAGAGAGTCCTTAGAGAAGAATAAATGTGGATATGAATATAGCCATGACAGGTAGAAGTGAAATGGGTATACTGGTAGGCTGGAAACCTAATGGGAGACCTACAGAACCCACTTCCATCATGGTTATGGTGTTTTACTTTGAAAGTGGAGTACGGCAGGAATATTCACACAGCTTATTATTTGGGATGTTTTGATGAGTAATGACTCATTACAACAATTTCTCACGAGCTTTGAGTTCTATCTACAATGCAGGATACTCGTACCACCTGTAACAATATTCAACTGATAGCCTGTAGGTGGCAGGTAAAGGTGGATAGCCAGTGTGTGGCAGGTAAAGGTGGAATGTTATTTTTTTCTCAAGAGGATCAGAAAGTAGAGCTTGAGATGCTGATACTGCTATAAATTCTGCATTCAACAGTTAAAGAAAACATTTGGCAAAAGGAATTATTGATGTCTATGTGTTCTTCTTTAAGAAACAAAATAACTGTCTAAAAGGCTATTAAGTCTTATCTTTTCCCTTCTCTTCTCTTCCTTCCTCCTACCTTTTCCCCATTTTCTTACCTTAAAATACAGAACTCTGCCATTTCTCTTCTGCTTTCCACAGCTTAATTCAACTTCCTTGCAGCAAAACTTTCTTTCAACAGCTAGTAAGACCTTTGGTTTTGTGTTCTCTTAATGCCTTCTGTATTTCTCTTCTTCATATGTTTTCTCCATAAAGTTATTTCTTAACTCTCCTGTTTCTGAAGTTTGATCAGATTATAGAGCAAATGAACTTCAGCCACAGTAGCATTGACCCAGTATCTCATATACAGGCATTTGAGTGGAAGGTGAGCCTGAAGGTCTAGTACTATAAGCCAGTCAGCCTCAGACATACAACATAAACAGATAGTCAGCTGTATTAAATAATACTCCACTACATAATCAGTTGTAAGTCTAATAAAGACATAATGGAGAATGAAAAAAGTAAGATCATAGAATCATAGGATGGTTAGGGT
>NW_010134904.1:0-10903 GCF_000699245.1 Pterocles gutturalis
TTATTTCTGTTTTTAAAAACAAACAAACAAAAAAGGAAACAAAACCACAACACCTTTGTAGAAGTTTTCACTTTATTTGGCTTTTGTTTTAAGAACAGATCAGAAAGGCGGTGTCCTGCGCCCCTAACCCTCCCAGAAAAATAATTTAAAAAAATAAAAAAGCAAAAAAAAGCAATGCAGGTGGCTCAGCTATTACAACTACTCCTCTTACTGCGAGTACTCCCGTGCCCTAAACGAGCGCCCCTGCCAGGAGACGAGAGGAGGGGCCCGATCCTGGGGGGCGGAGGGGCCAGGGCTGAGCCTCTCCCCTGGGTGATCCGATGGTCCCCACCGGCGGTGGCTCCGGCGGTGGCCCTGGCCCCGAGGAGCCGCCCGATCCCCCTGCCCGGACCCGCACTTGGGGGGGACATCCGAGCCTGGCTCCCGGCAGCTTTCTCTGCCTTTTACGGCTCTTTAAATATCTTTCGCCGCTAATGGGGAGGCAGCTGCTGTCAGACGGCTGATGCCGGGCTGGTGGCAGGCACGGCGCATTGTCTGCTGTCTGACCAGGCATGCTATTTATTGGGGTCTAAGAGGGGGAGATCTGTCTGTCTTCCCTCCCCGGGTGTGTACTTAAAACATTTAAAGGCTAAAGACACGGAGATGTGACAGCACAGGAGCTGCGGGTGGGTAAAACCCTCAGACAGCCCCTCTCCCAAATTCCCAGCCCGGTGACTCACCTGCTTTCAAATCCTGCCTTGCGCCTCGGACTGTGATAAAAGAATGACAGCAACAATAACAAAACCCACATGAAAAAAAATCTTCTGGCCACCTCCCACCCTGAACCAGGACATTAAAAATCTTAATATCGGCTCTTTCTGAACCTTAAAACCCCACCTGTGACAGAGCTAGGAAGGCTCACTGAAAGAAGACCTGTTAAACCTTTTTTAAAGAAGAAATGGCCACTACAGTGAAAAGTGGAACAGCATCCGTCTCTGCTCCATCCCAGGGATGGCTCTGTTAACACCTTGTCCAAGAACAGGCCACTCTGCCTGCAATCACAGCTTATCCCAAATGAAACTCAATTAAAAAAGAACAGGGCAGTGAAAAGGGACGTCTTGTTGCTCAGTGAGGGTGTTCCTTTTATAACAATCTATTTTTTTAAAACTTTGAACCGGTCCACACCCCGTTTTCACAGAGCCGTAAGTATAGTCATTTAGAAATGGATGCTGTTCAAGTACAGCCCCCTGGTGCACAGGCACAGCTGTGAGGGGTGGCAGGATGAAATAATACGGACACAAATATTGCTACAAGGGCTCTGAGATGAACACAGCTGCTGCTGGGGATGGAAATAAGCTATACCCCGTAAGCACCTTTACACATGTACGAGGGGCTGTACTGGATTTTAAACAGATAGAGGCAAAGGAGGAGTGAAATTGTTATCTATAAACCAGCCTTTGCCCAACAGTTCCCAAGTGAGAAATGTTCCCAGTGTAATCATGGTGGGTCCAGTTCAGCAGTGCATAAGCAGGGCAGTCCACAGGAATTTTGTAAGAATAAGGTCTTTTGTAACAGGCTCCAGTTTCTCCCAGAGAGTAAAAATTATTTGTCTGCTTGGAACCAGAATAAAGCACTTTAATATTTTTTCTTTTTTTTTTTTTTTAATTTTAATATGCGTCTATTTGCAGGAAAAAAACCAACACCTTTCCAAGCCCATTTACAGCCCCATTTACTCCTGCTCCTCACTCTGGTTAGTGTCTTTTTTGGGAACACAAGCACTATTTATTTTGGGGTAGATTGCCAGCAATTCTTACCTCCTCAGATGAACTGCTAGCCCAAATCAGCCCAGCTGGAAAAATGCACTGACATCGCCAGGTAGGTTGCAGAGAGATGCAGCAGGACCAGCCACAGGTATACACACACACCTCCTGCGAGAAAGGGTTTGCAAGCACCAGGCTTTGGATTTTAATGTGCCTTTCAAAGGGCTTGATTGATTGCTGCTAATCCTGTGAACAACTTCGGTGTTGTTAACAGGACTGCCCGCATTAGTAAAGGTACTCGCATGCATTAGTATGCTCCTTGTCCCCATGACGTCAATAGACAGCTTTCCGATGACTTCCAGGAGGGCTGGATCAGGCCCTTGCTAGCAGCAAGTTTTTAATGAACACCGTTTGGTGCAGGGAAGGGGGTGGGTTGTAGTGATACATCAGTCTGGAATATCTTCATTCTTCAGGAAACGAGCAAGTAAAGAAGAAAGGCAGGAATAGGCCGAAAGGTTGCTGGAGGGGGATTCTTCTGCTAAACTTCAAAACCCTAAGACCCATGGCACACAGAACTGTCATTTGCTGAATGATATAAAATAAATTGCAGGCAAGTTTTGTTTCAAATAAATAAAGAATATGTGTGAATTTTGTTTTTAAATAGACAAAATACATTACAGGCTAGTTTTGTTCCCAACAAATAAGCAATATGCTTGAATTTTTATTTTAAATAGTAATTTACCCTCCTTTAGAGCTAGGTAGCTAAACCAGCTCACATACTTCCAGATTATCTGCTAGTTTATTTTATTGAGATTTTCCAAACGAAACATGAGACCCTTAATAGCAAAGATAGATCCACGTTATGGTCACAATTCAAAGATGCAGCTTTCAGCTGTTCAGGGTCTGATCCTACTGAGTCCTGTAACTCAACTGGGATTTTTTACTGCGGCTTGTTAGGCTTTCTAGGGAGTGCTGACAGGATCAGGGCCGGTTAGCTACGTAATCAAATAAAATAATCGAGAGCTGCATGTGAGCCTCTGATACATCTAACAGAAGGAGAGGGACCATCATCTGCTAAGCTTCGTGTGAGAACCCAAGCACCAGGGCATGGGCCCGATCCTGAAAACCTTAATCTGTATTGTTGGTAATCAGTCTGCTGTGGTCAGAGGGATTATTCATCTGAGGAAGGATTACTCATGCGAACATTTGCAAGATTGGTCCCTGAATTAATGCTTGAATCAGTGTGGGTTGTTGCTTTTCTTTTCTGGGTTTTTTTTTGTTTGTGTTTTTTTTTTTTTTTTACCCTCTGCCTTAGTTAGAATCAAGAAGGTTGATTGAGGAGAGAAATGAAAAACTATTTGCATCCAAAGGAGTTTAGTACAGGATTGTAGTCAATGTAGGCAACAAAAGGTAGCACTGTAATAAAAAGGGTGCTTTGTTTATGGAGGCCTTTTGTTATTAAAATAGCACTGGTGAGTTTCAGGTGGTAAAGTGAAGGCTGCACAGAAACTGGGGGTTAACAGAGGACAGAAAAATAAAAGAGAACATGTGTGCATGTGTTCACATGTGTGTTTAGACACAGGATTTGTGCAGACACATACATACACATCATTACATTCCACCCGATGAATTCTACTATTTAAACAGAGCTCTCCAGAATATTCCTATTACCCATGCTGCGAACACTGTGAACATGTTGTACTAGTGCTTTGAAAAGAATATCAAGTTTATTATCTCACCATCCCTTTTCCATAATACATATGTCCCTGTACATAACGAGTAATGAAAGCAGGCAAGCTTGTATTGTAGGGACAATAATGCTTCATGTTAATGTGGTCCTTTTCATCATCAAATCATTGTGAAATCATTAACAAATTAATACTCGCAGCGCCCCTGTGAGGAAGGGAGATTTCAGTTTAATAGGATCTGGTAGCACCACCAATTACAAAGGTTGCGTGAGACTTCTTATAATAAAATCCTGTTCAGCTTTCCTGAACTGCACGTTTTGGCTGAAATTCTCTAAGTTGGGTGCCAATATTCAGTTCAAATTCTTTAATTATTTCTGGAAATTTTCAGCCAGAGCTATTTGTCCCTGAGAACAACCTAGAGGAGAACTGGGATGGTTTGAACTGAGTCAAATGAGACGCTTTGTAAAGCTCTCTTGTCCCCGTGCTTTACAGCATCATACTAAGAGCTGACAGGAGGTGAAGCTCTTTCTCAAGTCTTTTTGCTATCTTGGGGAAAACCTGCCCCAAAGTGGCCAATTAAAAGCCTTGGGAAAAATGGCAGTTCTCACATGCTCACTGGAGATGCAGATTTCAAAAACCAGATTCCCCTGTGACTCGGCTCTCACCAGTTACACTCCAGCAGACACAAGAGTTACTCCTGTCATTGCAGCGCTGGCCTGGGATGAGCCAGGAAAAACTGGAGTCTGGACACCTGAGGCAAAAGCAGACATCTTCCCTGTGCTTTTGGGGACTGACAGGGAGATCCACCAGTGAGACTAGAGCAGAAACTCAGACAGCTGGGGAATTTGGGAGAGCTGGAAAGACAAAGGAGGTTCAATTACACTGGGATGGATTGAGAAGAGATCCAAATGGGGAGCAGACTGGGATTCCGACTCACGGGTAGTACCTGTACCAACAAATGAACCAGGTCCAGAGCATAGTTTAAGGAATTTATTAATTGCCTTAATCTTAGCACAGTCTTTGGCATGGGTTTGGCCCATATCAGCCTCCCAGGCACCTTCTGGGAGTAGTTTGGAGGTCCAGACCAGGAGTGTATTTCCAACAAGCACTACATTTGAGGCTAGTGTGTTTTTTGGGAAAAGACAGTTTAGCCAGATGGGTGTGCGGTGCCATGTCATTTGGTCCCAGGGCTAAAGAATTCTCCACTTATTTATTTTCATTGACCCAGTTAGCCATGGAGAACTTGGGAGGAAAGGTGCAGAGATGCAGCAGTTTGCTTCTCAGTAAGAAGAATACGGGAAAATGGTGAGAAATGGGAGAGGAGATAAATCTAATGAGGAACTGTCTGCGGTAGCATAACAAGGAAAAGGAAGGGATTAATACAGGGAATGCAATGCAGGAAAACATTTAAAAATAAACTGTGGGAAGCATAGAGGATCTGAGAGTTCGTGGGGTTGGCAAACTCAGAGAAAGCACACTGGAAATCTAAAGCAGGAAAAAGAGACAAAAAGTGAAACTGAATGCGGGACTGGTGGCAGGAGGGGGAATACTGGGGAGAAAGGGCTGGATCTGAGACAGGGATGGGTTAAAAGAGCAAGAGGTCACGCTTGGAGGAGAATACTTGCCCTGCAAAGCCCGCTCTCCTGTGTGCTTGAAATGGGAGGCAGAATCCCCCTGTCCTCTGCAGTCAACAAATGGCACTGCACATGCCATCTACTCTGTGAGTGATCATGTAATTAAAGGCTGAATTAGAATGCATCTGTACAACAAAGGAAAATCCAAGTTGTGCACGTAACCTCAATTCTGGGGGCTCTTAATATTTAAGTGGCTGTCTTTGCAACCAGAATAATGTTCTTTTAATTAGGACTTGTGTGCATGTGTGTGTGTGTTTGTGAGTATGTGTGCTTGCATATGTGTGTGTGCATATGTGTGTTCACAATTATGTTTATTAATTAAGATTATGAACATGAGGCAAAGAGCTGTAAGGGAAAATAAATAACTACTTTGGTTTTTTTTTTTTTTATGTCTAGTTTGGGATCTGGGGACTAATTTAGGACAAAGATGGATTTTAAGCCAGCTTTTTTTGCCTGACTCTGAAAAGGACTTTAAGGGGCTAATTCATATTTGGGCACTCAGCTGCTTACTGAACTTCAGAGAGAAGCAGCCCTGGAGATCAGTTCTGTGTGACGTTAGTATCCCAAGTCAGTGGTCACTTTTCTAGTGGATCTTCACAGCCTCAGGGGAAACAATGACAAAGTGAGTGCTCAGATTCAGAACACCCTCATACCCCGTGGCATGTTTTACTTCTGAAGCTATGCCTGGTCTCGCTTTGAACGATGTATGTTGTAGGCACAGTCTCAATATTGGATTTGTTTGCATGAATGAATACTTGTTTTACAAAACCCATTCTTGCTCCTATTTCATTCTCCAAGTAGCCGGAGGGAATGTCAGTCAGGGTCCAGTATCAACGCTGCTGATTTCATGTACCTCATTCTAATATATGGCAGATGACCAAGTGCTGACAGAGTGTGCGTGTTGGGGTTGTGTGTGCATGTATGTGTGCGTACACACATACACATGTATGGAAATAGTGTAGACAGAGAAGGAGGGAACTCTACAGCCAAATGTGCAAAAGTGCTTCTCATCAGCTTTCCGATAGAAATGCATAATGCATAGTACACGTAAAGAAAATATTTTTTCTTATTTTGTATTAGCTCTCTTTGTCTATCTCTCTGCCTTTTTCACTGTCTCTCTGTCCATATACATATCTACAAATCTATCAGTTCTTTGCTGTGTGATAGATGATATCTCTACCTGCATTATTTGTTACTGCTGTTGCAAATATGCTCACTTTCCTTAATGGTCAATTTTCTAAACCTATCCCAGAATTTATGAATGTAATAAACTTTTTAAAATTCTATTTCTCATTAACTTTGTTTGTTTCTGTCCAGGGTAGTAAATCACCTATACCGTAGGCTGTCTTCTAAAGGCCAGACATGCAGATGGAGGCTGTAAAGGAAATAAACAAGGATACACAAACTGTCCAGGGCTTCAACAGCAAAGGGAGAAGACTACTCATGGTTCTAGTTAACTGTTTAGACAACACATTAATAAGCTTATGGAACAAATACAAGAGATTGTGCATGAACACAAGTGTGTATTCTGTAGGAAAGCTCAGGGTCTTGGTCACTTCAAAATGACTTTTCCAGCTGGGCGCTGTTTTCATCTCAGACACCCTTCCAGCACCTCAGGAAAACTGTGCATTGCATGTACCTCCCTGTGATCTTAAAGCAATACTTATAGTACAAGTGACAGCATCATACAAAGATTAAGACTCCATTTGTTCCATTGACTGCAATGGGAGGGCAAAGAGGTCTTTTTCTGTATTTCCAGCTGGTGGATTGTGCCAGGCCTGAAGCTAGAACAGACAGTTTTTAGTCCTTTGTGATCTCCGTATGTACCCATTTAATTTAGAAGCCCCAGTTACCTCTGTAGTTGGTGCTGAAAGATAGGTGTTGCTGTGGACTGTTCATCCCTCCAGACCTTTAGCTGACGAGGAAATGGTAGATTTGAATTCAGAAAGCAGAAGTGCCAGGTCTCTAGAAAGAAGCGGAAGAGAAAAATGCTTAGAGAAGGTTGAAAGAGGGACTGTAAGAGGGGGAGAGAGAGAAATTGAGAGAGAATGCAGAGGTGAAGAGAAAAGTGTGATTCACAACAAAGGCAGAAGAAGGTAAAAGAGCTACCGTTTCCTGGAAGAACTAGAAAAGTTTCGGTGAAAAAGTAGCTTAGGATAAGAAATCTAAAGGTTATCAGAAAAGAACTAGGTAGGTAAGGAAACTGAGACCTTTCTAAGAAAACTCTAACAGGTGCTTAAGGAAACTAGATGCAACAGCTTGGAAGGTTAAAAGGTATAAAGTAGAAGAGGTTGAGTGTGGGGAGAAATGACAAAAGAGATGTAGGCTCTTCCAGAGTCCATATTGGAATAAAAGGTCTTTGATTTTTGACACAATTCCACGATCATCACATTCATCTAGGAGACTGGCAAAGTCATCCAGCTCCATACATGATGGTTCCTCATGGTGGCTGGAAACCTTCTATCACTGTCAGCTACCATGTTGTGACAGGAAATAATGCATGTAAAGATGTCATGACCTTTGTGAATTTTTCTACACCAAAAAAAAAAGGTACATAAGATGAACAGAGAAATATGTTCATGCATTTATATACATATATTAACATTTTAACAGTCCAGCAGAATGAGGAAGCTGATACTTCAAACTTAGGATATGCTAGTGTTTGATTCACATAGTCAACTTCTTTTGTGTGAAATCATGGGGCAATGAGACAGAGTTTAAACTTCCTCCCACTGGACTGACTGGAAGATCTCCCATCGGGCTAAGAACCAAATCATCTCAAGCCTAAGCAAGACGTAAAATGAAACACTGGTATCTAAAGGAGGATCATGTGAAGACTCAGAGTCAAAACAGGAGAGTTATTTTTCCATAGTTCTGTTTCCATGCATTGGTGCACATCCAGAGTGATACTAAGAAGAGACTTAGGAGAGCCCTGCTAAGTCCCAGGCTGCCCAGACTGACAGAATCAGACCATGCTTTCCAGGGGAAATTGATTTTGAACAGAAGAAGCATGGTCTTCTTCCTAGTCTGTGCAGAAGGGAGGAAATATTATCTTTCTTCTTAGTTTTATCTGCAGAAAATGTCCAACTGACTGTTCAAAATGGTGCATAGTGTCTATCTGCTTGCCATGCAACTTGAACAGAACCAAGACCACACAGAATGGGAGATGAAGGTGAGGCTGTCCCATTCTTTTGTCAGAGAGAGAAATGCATTGCAAATGACAGACATGGATGTTATTACTATTGCTTATGGCACTGGTGAGGAGGGAGGCTTCATTAACAATGCACCTGAGAGAGATTCTGCTCCCTTGAAGAACCAGGATCAGGCTATGGGGAAACCAGCTAGCTTTGTATGGCTGAAAAAAGTGTAATGAGATTACACATACCAAGATATTCCATATCTTTGGGGTTCAGTTGTTAAGAAATGGAATGTTTTTAACAAAGACAGGTCCATCTGTAGGTGATCTTTTTTCCATCCACACAACTGAATCGTCTGAATTTCTGTAGCTCCATCTGACCAGTGATCCTCAGGCCTGAGCAAGCTTGTCCTCCCAACATGTGGTCCAACCAAGTGTAAGAGCCTGAAAGCTTGTTCATCTTCCACAGTCGTCTCAAGAGGTCAAATTAAAGCATGAGCCTTGCTGTTGGTTTGCGAGTATCCATTACAGAAAGTGAACTGGTCTGGGTTTCAGAACACCATGGGAGTTTGTGCTTAACTGAAGACATAGGTACAATTTTTGGTGACTGTATTCTGCAGGGAATTTGCTTCCCAAGGGAACATGTGATTCTGTCCAAAGGCCATGAGTTCTTTCTCTGTTTGCCTCTCCTGAACTTCATGGAAAACCTAGGTCAGGCTGCCTCAGGTTTTTCATATGAAAGCAAGAGGTCTTCTGGGCAAATGTTAATTATGTCTCAATGATTAGTATAAAATATCTTTGTCTATATTGGGTAAGGATCTGCTCTTTCATACCAAACAATTGAATAAGAAACCTTGCAGTTGTTCGGTTCCTCTATTCTATTCTTAATGAAAATAAAAATTGTGTGAGGGGCAAACTTCTGCCTAAGCACACAAGACCCAAAGCTACCATAGCTGCCAGCAGGCACCTCAGTTTCAAAACACTAGGATTCATCTCAACTGCTTCTAAGCATTGAAAGTTGCAAGTTCTTTATTCTTACCTCTCACATATACACTTCAAATACACACTTCAAATATAGAAGTATACATTTTTAAAGAACTCTTTCAAAGTACTCAACTTGGTCAGCAGCAGATTATACACCAAATCATCCCCAGTTTTCATATCTCATTGATTTTGCTACACCTACCATAGAGGGAAGGTTTGAAAATCAGAACTCAATAATGTTAGGTGTGCTTGGGAGGACAATGTGCCTTCTGATAAACCAATTAATCAGCTGAACAATCTCAACACACACCCTAATATTGACCTTAATATTCTGGGACATTTCTGCCACATACAGCTTTCAATGGCTTTAATTTCTAATGTGACATTAGTAGAATCATATTCTTCTTGTAATAAAGCTTTCATAAACTGGAAGACACTGTTATCAACAGATTTACATGTGAGTTGGGGCCAGACTGAGCAGTATTAGTTCCCAAACTTAACTGCAGAACAGCTTGTAGACCCAGAAGTATTTTTGTGTCTCTGAGCTCATATCAGGATGAAATTCAGGACCATATCAAGGCTCCTGTGCCATGGTTTCCATGGAAAGAAAACCGAGACATGCAGTCTGGAAAGGAAGTATTGTGTGCTTTTTTTCAGATCACTCTGATTTGGGCAATCAAGGAATTGTTCAGAACAAAGAGTATGTAACTAAACAAACAAACAAACAAACAGACAAGTATTTGCTGGGCAGTTTGGACATAGTCTTTATATATGTTGGCCTCTACTGAACCCTAAAACACTCAGAAGACTTTCTAAGGTTCCCCACATTTGCATTGTGAGGGATGTGAATGATAAGAACTGAGTTTCATTCCTGAGTCTAACGCTGCTCTCAATAGGGACATCACATATCTGTGCTGACCTCCAGTTTCCTGTTTGTACTGAGTAATGGACTCAGTAATGAAGAGTCATTCTGTGTTTTTAATATTGACAAGTTTAGACTTTGGCTTATACAAGACCCCTGAAAACAGGAGGTGAACCTTCAGCTGAATCTCTGGAGGACATTTTCATTCCTGTCTGGTCAAAATTAGCTGGTGGAGATGCTTTTGTCTGTTCAACAAACACAGAATGTAACATGACAACGTGCGCAACTAGTCACAAACTCAAGTGAATTTCTAAAACTAAGTGGGAAAGCTTCAGTCCTAAGTTCATAAATTGTCCATGAGTACACAGAGGAAAGGTCACTGTGGTGCGTAAATACCATATGACACACAGCGGTTTCCCTGGACATGCTAATTTCCTGGGAGATAATTTGCATGATGATGGACTGAGGTCCCTGGGAATCTTAGCAACAATGAAACACCCTTCTGCAGTACAATTCAGTGCGTGTAGACACAATTAATGCAAAGAGCTGAATATAATGCTATTGTTAGCCCTTGTCCAGTTTTGTGATTGGAGAACAGTCTAGAATCCAGTACACACTCAATCAGCCAAGGTCCAAGATGAAGGAAAAGAAAGAAAAGACCAATACGTTCAGAAATTTATTGTGCAGTATGATGGCTTGGGCATGATAATAGCTGAGTTTTTTAAAGAGGGTGGAAGGTATGATGCTCTTGAAACCATCCTCTCAAAGGCTATCCAGAAGGAAGTCCAGCATCCCTTGGCAACAAGAAAACAGACGAATATAGAGTTAATAATGCTCCCAAGGCCAGCATTCTCCTGCTG
>NW_010134904.1:10936-18699 GCF_000699245.1 Pterocles gutturalis
CTATTTTTGTGCCTACAATGACTGCTGTGTTTGCCTCCACTCCCGGCATCACTCTCATTGTACTGTATGTAAAGCACTTTGGGACACATTGGCTATGAAAGGAAGTTCAATTTGTGAAACCAAATTCTATTCTACCTCAGTCACTGCACACTGAGCCGGGTCAGCTCTGCATTCATTTTTTTTTTTTTTTTTTTTTTTCAGAATTTACAGCTCCTGCTTACCTTCAGGGTTACTGAGGAAGCGCACGTGATTTTATATGTCATACAGATATAATTTTTTTTGTATGTAAAAATATACACACACTTACACATAGACACACAGACTCTGTAGAAATGACTCATAATGAAAAGCAAGAGACGGGGAAAAAATATCAGTTCATGCCTTTCTTTGCTTGAAATTTTCTGTTGCTTTTCTGCTGAATAATGTTCCTGTACTATCCACATAATGAGTACCCTCTTTCCTTAGATAATTAAAGAGATGCTGCCCATATCCAACTAAAATTATATATTTATACATAGCGACCTTCTATTAATAAACATGTGAGTGTTACAACTGAACAAAACCTCACAACTCTTTATTATTTCCCTCCACTTAAGCTCTTTATTATCCTTCTCCTTATGCATTTAGCACTGATGAGAGATGCCAGAGAAACAGTCTCAGTAAAAGGACAAGGCAATGCAGTCTGTTGTCTCTCACACCTGGAATATGATAATTTCGACCAACTCCTTGGTTCTGATCCCTGGCGTGGCTGTGGGCCACTTTGCTTTGTGTTTCATGAGCTCTAAAATGAGAATAGCATTATTTCCCTTTTCCTCACTCCCACGCAGAGTATTTCAAGGAAACTTAATAGAAAACCTTTGTCTTTTTCAAGGCCAAATACTTGTCCATGGAATGCCACTGATTGTCTCCATACAGGGATCCTATGTCCCCACACAAAGTACCAAAAATCCTCATCTTAAGGCCATGGCTTGCTTTGGATTCTGGTTTTGTGGTCTTCCCTGTAACATTAGAACCAGTGGAAGGTTATATTAGGCTAACAGATGCAGCTGGAAAAAAACCCCACAAACCAACCACTAAAACCCCAAACCAAAAAACTCAGTTGCACAAGCTTGAAGAAGGCCTTGAAGAAATCTGATGGGTGATGAAGTACCTATTGTTAGGTTTTTGTTTTGTTTTGTTTTCCTTAGCAATATGGCTGGATTAGTAAAAAGGTTTATCTGTATTCTGCTCCAGCTCATCTTATTCCTATGCTTAAGACATCCTCATTACAAAAACTCTGCCACCATGATGTATTGCACCTCTGGAAGAAGAAACAAGCAATACCCACCTCTGTAAAACAGTCTGTAAGAAAATTTATTTTTCCTTCTCAGCCTACAAAATGACAAACACATACAAAGTACACGTTGCAGCTTGTCATCTTCTCTCTTGTGCTGAGGAAGATGACATCAGCTGTTCTTGCTCCAGAAACAGTGGAAACAGGTGGCCCACAAGGAAGAACTGCTTGTGCAGGGCTGAAGAAGAAAGCTAGATTTTGTTCCTTGAGTTTCCCATTAGATGAATACATGGATAGTGTTCTGATGTACAGCCCTTACTTTTGGCATGACTGTGGTCAAGAAAAAAAAACAGGTAATGAAGCATGGCCAGTTCGTGCTTAAGCAATATGGTGTTTACCTGTTTCCCATAGCATGGTCTCAAAACCAAGCAAAACTATTTGCTCCACTTCCCTTCCTTCTCAGCATTCATAATTTCTTCTCATCTTCTGCTCCCTCACTAAGGTGTAGGTTGGTTTTAGTCTGATTTTTTTTCCTTTTTTTTTCTCTGTTTTGCTCAGTCTGTTTACAATAGTTCCTTCTTCTCTTTCTCTCCTTTTCTCTGATCTTGGGCCCAGGAGTTCTGTTGTCTCAAGGCCTAGTTTGGTGTCCCTTGTTTTATTATTTTAGCTTACTTGGCAGTCAAAAACCATTTTAACTCACATTTGACTTCCCCAATAAATCCTGTTATCCCTGCGCAGTTGCCAGCCTTCTCACTCACTGTCATTATCGGCTATATCCTATTTACCCTAATCTAGTTACCCAGTCTTTTTAGCAGCTTATCTTGCCAGTCCCCACCGAAGGAAAGCTCCCTTGAATCCAGAAGCAGTCAAAGACACTCCTGCCCTCTTTGGAGTGGATAATTAAAAATCTCAAGGGTGTGACAAGGCAGTTCTGAAAGAAGACTTTGAAAACATCCATGCAAAAAAGCTCAGGACAATGATTCCCCTCCAATGATAGATAGGCTAATTTATTTCACCCAAGCTATGCAACAAGCAATCGCTTGGAGTAAGATCTCTGAGACTTTGCTCCGTAACATCACACTTCACAGCCAACAAAATCCTCCACTCCTCCCACAACTGGCAGCAGTATATTTCTGTGCTTGCCCACTTCCTAGCCCCTCCCAGACTCTTCCAGGTACTCACTGATGAAAAACAGTCTCTTGGCAGAGAACATTTTGGCCAGACTGCACACTCTGTCCCTGTTTCCCATGAATAATATAATGGTTCTCATCCACCCTCATCCATTGTTATGTACATCTGAGTCTGGACTAAAATTTTGTACTAAACTATTGCTTCTGATTATCTAAAAGGAACATCTTGAAATGTTTGAATTTTGTATGCAAAACACCACCTTTCACATGCCAGGCCCTTGGGAAAATCTCCCCTGCTGTTTTCTATGTTGAATCAATAGCCCAGAAGTGTGTTAGATGGCAGTTCCATGCTAGACAAAGCTTTCTCAGATGAAATGTAAAATTGCGGTCCTAAGAGGCCAAGAGATTATTGAGAACAGAGTCTGTTTAACACCAGCTAGCAATGAAGCAATGCTGTAGATCTGAAAGTGAAGGAGAAATCTCTCTTTCATTGATAATGCAGCATCAACATATGGAGCGCCAATGTGATTATTCTGTTTGGACTTTCAGTAAGACAGGCTGTGGGGTCTTAATTAACTACGAGTGGGCAGGACTGGATTTGATATCTTGTTTGAAGAAAAGCATCTGTAGGATCACAATATCCTTCATGATCTCAGCAGAGCCCTGTTTGCTAACTGGCATGAAGTAGAAAAGGAAAGAGGTCTTTTACTGACTCATTCCCATTTCCTGAGTCACTTGGGTTTCCCTTGCAAGTCTCCAACGAATCATTATTCTAAGGTTGCATTACTGGCAATGCCACAATTATAACTGCGTTGTGATACCTTATAATGTAAGTTTCTCATGCATTACGCTTTAGCAATTGAATTCTTTCTCTAATTTTTGGCTCAAATTCATCAAAAGAAAAATATGTTTCCAGACATATTTTTTCTTTTCCACAGTAAAATATGCTGATGCTTTTACTGAGAAAACCTTTAAAGACAACCTATTTAAAAATTTGAATATTTTAATTTTTTTTAAATTTTTTTCAGATTTTTTTTTCAGTGCCCACGTTAATTTAAGACAATCTCTCCATGTTTCCTATTTCACCCTCTGACTCATCTTTAGGATTTCTCAGTCATCTGCAGTGTAGGGGGAGTTGAAATAATCAGCAGAAAAGTTGGACACTTGTCTCTCATTTTGGTTTTTTTCCCCCCTAATGTCACAACTGAATCAAGATATGCCAAGCAAAAATGAGGGACTTGACAAAAATGCATTTAAAAACGTTACAAATAAGCTACACTGTTAAACTAAATGAATGCAGCAGAATCAAATTAACAGTAATATTGTTTTTAAACCTTTGGCTGTTGTGGAGGCAACCAATTCTAACAACATAAGAGGGGACAATTCAATGGGTACGATCTAGGAGATGGAGAACAAATTTCCTCCTCAAACACAAACTCTCTGCATGACTGTTTCTGTTGCCCATATGTTAGGAAAGAATTATAGCATCTCTTTCCTTCACAGGAACATTGGTAGGATAAATACATTGAAGACTGGGAGGCACTCAGGTCCAGACTCATCCCACTTAACTCTGACACCTGTCTGAGGAAACCAAGAAGAAGTTTAGTTATTCAAGGATATATAAAGTTGAGGCAGAAGGACAGACATCTGCAGAAGGTGATTCAGCCTGCTGGAGATGTGAGTCACCTTCCGGAACTGTTTATTACTTTCTGTTGAACCCATGGTATTACTTTCTGTTGAACCCATGGTCCCCTAGGTATGGGACAGTCTGAACACAGGTATCAAGTGATCCCTCAAATGCCCTACAGTAGCTAAGACATGTGCTTGGGGCAGATAGATATGATACAAGATATCCAGTACAGAGTGGGATGTCCCACAGCTCTTTACATGACCGTGGATGTCTATGTTGAAACAACTGAATTTTGATCAAAGTGTCTAACATAGGTAAATAAATTTGGCTTCAAGGACAACATTAGTGAAAGCTTTTTAGGACTTAAAAAGGGAAACTTTATTAGCTGTAGGAACACCCAGTTGAAGACTTCTGCTGAGTTAATATTGTGGCTGCCTTGGAAAGTGTGTTGAGCCTCAAAGATACTTTTCCTGTTCTGTTTGCCCTCTTCTTTCAGCTTTCAGATTCACCTAATCTGTTTGTTAGCTATGAGTTTAGTTAGGGATAAGGACAGGTAAAACATGAAATGGGTAACACTATCTTACATTACATGTGACTTTTTAATGGGGTGTTAGAGAAGTGACATTTCCCAAGTAACTTTTAATGAAGCATTTTCTATACCTCTGTTCTCAGACTGGTGCCTGTTCTGTGTCTGCATGGGCATAGTTTTGTCCCCGAGCAGGTTTTACTATGCTGGTGAAAGTATGGGTGATCCTGCAGCTCTATTAAGAGGTAGCAAAGATACCATGTAGAAAAATATAAATTGTCAGTGGAAATGTCATGGAGGTGCTCCTTACCATTTCCTGAGCATGTCATTCATCATCTTAGTCTCCCTGTGAGTGTGGCTCTGGCCCTCATTGCTCTAGCCTCTGAACATCTCCCTCACCTCAGATGGTTGCAGGTCTTAAGAAATTTAAATTAATATGTTAGTTGCTGTAAGCTCTCTGTAAAGTCAATTGAGAGAGACTGAAAGCCCCAGTCAGTGATTCAGATCTAAGGTGGGCAGAATTGCTCTCCAGAGGTGCTGTTTCCATCAGCCAAGAACACTGCTGCACCCAGCCTTGGTACCTCAGCTCATTTACAGCTGTGCAGGCCACAGTGTCTTAAAAAACTTATATTTAGAATCTCCAACAAATTCCTTCCGCACCAGTGGAGATACAACCCTGGTGAATAATATCATTCCCTCTCCATATCATTGGCTTCTTTCCCCATTTCATAGGTCCAGAGCCTTGCCACTGCCTTGCTGTATCTGAAAGATTATAAACCTTCTTCCCTGTCCTCTTGGTTATTCCTTCCTACCTTGCTAATAGCTGACCAGCTTTCCACTGTACTGTAGCACAGTATATAATAACCTGCAATTATTGTCCATTTAGGCTTTCCCCTGGGTATGCTTTATTCCTGCCATCAGTAGACCTGTACACTGTTTTTCTGCTGATTTTACTATCAGATTCATTGCCGCTAAGAAAAAAAAAAAAGAGTCACTGATGATCTACAACCTGTTATATAATTTTCCTGTCTGTCGTTCTTATCTTTTTTTTTCCAGTTCCTTGGCCTACTGTAGAGACGTTACAAAAATTGCTTTATAATAGGCCTTCCTCAGCTGTTGCATCTTATTCTGTACTGGATCACTCCTTAAGTATTTAGCTTGTGCCTTCTCTACTGCTGCACAGCAGATACAGCTTACGTGTTACCTGGAGGTCAGTGCACACAATAGCTCTGCTGCATTTTCACCCTCTTTGACTTGGCTTCTCCACCTTCTTTTCTGCTCTGGACAGAGAAGGTAGCTAGAATCCTACCTCAGATATTACAGTTTATTGCCTTTCATTTTGATTAGGAGGTAGGAAATTATTACACCAGGTCTGACCTATTTCTTAGCATCCACATGTGAAATTTACTCTATCTACAGAGCAACTGTCTCCTGCCTTTCTTCTCAGTCTTGAGTTGTGCTCCAGGCCTGGGTTAGGTAGGCTAGTAAACCTTTCATCCAATTAAACTCTAGGATTGAAATGTAGTTAATTTCTCAAGGCAAAGTCAAGTGGCAGTTATGTGACTTACAAGCCAAAGGGTTATCAATGGGAGTAAGATTTCTAAACAATTCTGAAGATCCAGGCTATCATACACCTGAATTTACAGAGACACACTGTTGTTACACCTACTTCTTTCACATATTTTTTTTCTTGTTTCAATATACCACTGGTTAATTCCACCGTCTTTGAATTCATCCAGAGTCTGTTTCTGTAAACGTTACAATCTGTGCTCATTTAAACAAAACCAACCCCTGCTGCAAATAGTTAATATAAATGTATATGTACCTTTCTTTAGCCTCCCCCAACCACTCTTATGCGTTGTTAATGGGCATGATCATCCATGTCTAGACCCAGTCAGTTCAGAGCTGGCTTCACTGTTGAGCTGAGCAGAGGCAAGGAGTGAACTTTGATCTTTTGTTCACAGCCCCACACTGCTGCTCCGCCCCAACCCCCATACCCCTCCACCCCATAGGCTTCCTGGGGGTATTTGCACCTTCTCTGCAGGAGGCTGTTTGTGCTACCCTCTAGTGGCCAAAGCACAAAGAATACAGCCAAATTACGAGTGCACAAAAATTTTTATGCAAAGGTGACCACAGATTTCTTTTTGACAACATGAAATCAAAGCAAAACATTTCGGAAAGTGGCAAAAACCCAACAAATAAATCTGTTTAAAGTTAAAGGTTGGGAATGAAATGGAACTTCTAAAATGTGAGTGTCTTCTAAATATATGTAATTTGCATAATAGAAAACCTTGATGAGATGGAAGGTGATTTTAGAGTCTAGGCAGGGACTCAGAGGATTTTAAATATACCACAGACTTTTTGTGTGAACAGAAGGCAATAGTTTGATGTTCCCACTCAACCTCAGTAAAATATGACAAAAATACTGAGTTTCCCCCACTATTTTGTCTCTTGTCGACTATAAACTTTTTCAGCAACAGAAAATCTCCTACATTGTTCATACAGCTCAGGGAAGTTTTCCTCTTGGTTGAACCCTACCACTTAAATATACCACAGACTTTTTGTGTGAACAGAAGGCAATAGTTTGATGTTCCCACTCAACCTCAGTAAAATATGACAAAAATACTGAGTTTCCCCCACTATTTTGTCTCTTGTCGACTATAAACTTTTTCAGCAACAGAAAATCTCCTACATTGTTCATACAGCTCAGGGAAGTTTTCCTCTTGGTTGAACCCTACCACAACAGTAAAAGCAATAAATAATATTTGATAAATTATAAGTTTGTAGAAGATAAGACTGAACCACATGGAGGAGAACTACTGACCAAAGGCAGATGTCTGAGAGTCTGAGAGCTGTGGGGGAGCATGAAACATGGTTCCAAAGTTATTGAGCCATCTGAGGTGCTGGATACTGTAGGGCTCATGCAGGGCAAGTGACAAAATTCAGGGAAAGATAGGGAAGGATAAACGGACAACACATCTAGTTGATCACTGAAGAGGGCAAAAGACGTGAGACTCTGAGTGATGCAAGACACAGCTGGCACTGAGATTTAACATTTATAAGAAAGTAAACAAACATCCCCTGGTGTTACTCTCCTTCCTAGTCCTCACAAACAATTCTTTCAAACATCCATTTAGAAATGGGGTTATTCTGACTCTTAGAAAGTAATAGATTTTTATAGAGAAAATAGACTCAACAAGAAAC
>NW_010134905.1:0-11320 GCF_000699245.1 Pterocles gutturalis
GGCGGGCACCGGCCGGGCACGGGGGCTTTCCTCGGCACCCGCGGGAAGGGAGGGGGCTGCCCCTCTGCTCGGGGTGGGGGGCTGGCCCCCCTCTCGTGGCATTGAGTGTAGGGGGTGGGACCCCTTCTGCTTTGGGGCGTCCCTCTCATGGCACCTGGTGTGAGCGGATGGGACCCCCTCTGCTTTGTGGGTTCCCTCTCGTGGCACCTGGTGTGAGGGGTTTGTGGGGTCCCTCTCGTGGCACCTGGTGTGAGGGGATGGGACCCCCTCTGCTTTGGGGGGGGTCCCTCCCATGGCACCTGGTGTGAGGGGAAGGGTCCCCGTTTGTTTTGGGGGGTCCCTCTCGTGGCACCTGGTATGAGGGGATGGGACCCCGTTTGTTTTGGGGGGGGTCCCTCTCATGGTACCTGGTTTGAAGGGATGGGACTCCCTCTGCTTTGGGGGGGTCCCTCCCATGGTGGGGATCCCCCCTCTGTTTTGGGGTATCCCTCATGGGACATGGAAGGATGGGATCCCCTCTGCTTTGGGGCAGCTTGCATGCCACCTCGTCTGCATTGGGGGGGAGCCCCGAGTGGGGGAGCTCCCCTGTGACCTCAAGAGTGAGGGGTGAGACCCCTCAGTTTGCTTTGGGAGACCCCTCCCGCCCCCACGGCGGTGAACTTTGGGCTTGGTCCCCCCACCTTTGATCAAAGGAGAGTCCTCGGCCAGAGGAGGTATCCCCAGCCTTGGGGGGGCTGGGGTGACCCCCAGCTGGGTTCCTCATCTCTGCAGTGGTGGTCCTGAGAATTGCAAAATTTTGGGTGTAGCGGGGTGGCAATTTCTTGGCTCTGTAGTGGGTGATCGTGCCCCTCTTGAAGTGGGGTGAGCTCCCTGTTTTTCCTCACTGTACCTGTGCCTCTGAGTGAGGGATCATCTGCAGCAGGAACATGCCGGGAGGAAGGGATAACCTCAGCCCAAACAGGTTGTCCTTGGTGATTCCCACCCCAAGTTCCCCCGGAAGAAGGCTGGCTCCTCGTGTGAGGTGCTGGGTGGGAGGATACTGTGCTGAACGGGTTCTTTGTTGTAACGGGAGCTGCTGTGACAGTAACCTTTTCCCCAACAGATGGACGCCAGGAGCGTGTCATGTTTGACAAGATCACGTCGCGCATCCAGAAGCTCTGCTACGGGCTCAACGCTGACTTTGTGGATCCCGTGAGTCTGTCCTTTTTCCTGCTCCCTGCCCCTTGTGCTGGTCCCTGCTAAGAGCCGGCAGTGGTGAGCTGGTCTCACCCAGTTATTCTCCTTGGCAAACGCCCAGCGTGGTAGCCTATGCAGGAACTTTTGGCAAATCCATTCCTAACCTGTTTCTTCTGATTGATTGTGTTCTGGGTTTTTTTGCTTCACAGCTACACAGTCCAAGAGTGTGGTGGGGGAAAATCAGTTTGCCTATTGTAAATTGCTTTTACCTCAAATATTGTTGAAGCAATTGAGCTTCTTGTTCTTTAAAAAGAGGAGTTTGTTGCTCCAACTCACATATTTTGGTTTTGGTAGGTTGCTCTCAATTTCAATCTACAAAGCTTGAGCAACAGTGTAGGGAAAATCTCTTACTAAAACAAGTAGATCGAGAGTAGTTTTTGAGCTGCGTAGGATTTTGAGTGCATGTTGATCCTGCTCATGTAAACTTCTCTTTCCAAAGCCTGTGCGGAGGATGACTGCCTCGTGGATCCATTGATCTCTGTGGGATTTTTCTGCAGACGTGCAGACCCACTCTGTTCAGTTGGAGATGCCAGCTTAGGCACTTCCTATCTCCAAGATCTAATGATCTGCTTTCATGTCTTAAATTGCATCTAAAATATCTGACATTCATTCTGTACAACAAGTAGTGCTCTTCAGCCATGGACAGAGAGCAGGAGGAGGAGCATTAGTGACTTGGTTACTGAAACACAAAGTGTTCTGCCTTGATCTCAGTGACATGATAGGACAGAAGGAAGATTCCCAGTCCTCCTGGCTCTTAATACTGTCTTAATAACGAAGCTCATCTTGTATGGAGCACTGCATTCTTATTTATTCTGCAGTAGTGTGTGACATCTCTTTTCCTGGAATTGAGTTTCTCCTTTTGGACTTGGGTCTCCTTGTGGCAGATGCTTTACAAGCCAGTATGAAAAATCCCTCACCTCTGTGCTCACTAACAGAGAGTAGGGTTTGAAAATGACATGTCCTGGTTTTGTGAGGCTGTTGGCACTTCAGATGTATTTGGCAGTTACCATGTTAGATCAGAGCCCTCTTCTCTGGTGTAGAATATGCTCTTCCTTGTGATCAAGCTAAATGCTTGAGAGAAAAGCAGAAAATACTTCAGAGATGGTAGATGCAAAAAGGCTTTTCCACTAAAGGTCCCAGCTGGCAGATGAAGATTAGGTTCAGCCAAGAAGCAAATGCCATTGTATCCCTTGCAGGGTTGGTTTTTTTTTTCTTTTTAGTCTTTTCATGAAATTATTTTAAGCATAGCACTTATTTGTAAAGTCAAGCTTTGTTTGGAGTTTCAAAGCTTCCAAGCAAGTACTGTTTTAATCTGACTTTTTTCCCTATAGACTTTGCTCCTACTCTATCCTAGACTTTAGGAAAGTCTGCAGAAAAGAAACTGTTAATTATTCTGGATTGACAATTTCTGCTTTCTTCCCTCTTTCCTTTCTCTCCCTTCTGCTTCAGTATTTAAAATTTTAGGAGTCAATACTTCACCGGGAGTGTTTGGTATTTTCGTTTGCTTTTCTGTTCAAACAGAGCAGATGGTACTACTTATAGTGAAGCATATCTTACATGATAAAGGGTTGAAACATCAGGATTTTTCCCCCAGTAACAGGTAGATAACCTCCAGAATTCTCCTCTTTCAGGCGCAGATCACCATGAAGGTGATCCAGGGGCTGTACAGTGGTGTCACGACAGTGGAACTGGACACGCTGGCGGCTGAGACGGCTGCAACCCTGACCACCAAGCACCCTGACTATGCTATCCTGGCAGCACGGATTGCGGTCTCCAATTTGCACAAAGAAACTAAGAAAGTGTTCAGCGGTAAGTCTCCTCGGGGGCACTTGGTTAGCAATTAGTCAGAAAGGGAGTAGGAGTTTCAGAGGATGTAAATATGGAAATCTCTTTCTTAAGCAGAAGTTACTAAGAACCCAGGCTAACTAAAAATGCCACAGAGATAAAAAATGTGAGTTTTAGGCATGTCACAAGGAAAATTAAATTGCCTGCTTTGTGAAAAGTGTCTGATGAAAAATGGAACTGATTGAAATGAGGTTGCGCCCACTTTCTTTCTCATTTGTTATGTGTTATAAATTCTATTAAAAAAAACATTGTAAGAGAAGTGCATTTTTAAGGTTAACAGATTAGTAATAGTACTGAGCAGGCAGAGGGAAAGTTGTACGGTTGTGGAGCGGGAGGGGGGTTATTTTAGAGGATGGGGAGCCCTGCCTGTTAAATCCTTGGAAAAAATGACAGATACATAGGCATACATAGGTCTGTGGATGTCCTTTGTAAACACCTTTCTGTTGTAGATGTGATGGATGATCTCTACAACTACGTGAACCCTCACAATGGGAAGCACTCCCCGATGATCTCCAAAGAAACTCTAGACATAGTCCTGGCCAACAAAGATGTACGTAATGCTTTTTTTTTTCACTTCTAAATTTTAAAAATTCAGTGAACTAATTCAGATAACTTATTTGTCTGTATTTTTGAGTCAGCCATGTCTGTTTTAGGACAAAAAGCCAATGCAGAAACCAGCGCAGGTGATAACTGCTCTGTTCTGGAGAGTTTAAAAGAGAGGATACAGGAATTTCCTTCATGTAAGGATGTTTCCATGGGAGAATCTGTTTTCTTGGATGTCCTCATAGTCATGATCAGCACAACTCTAATTTGAGGAAAAGTACCTTTTGATGTAGCAATCTGGTTTGTGTGCGTAGAAGGGGCACATGAGGTTTGGGTTCTGATTTCAGGCTGTTCCAGGCCTCTGTTCTTATGGGGAAGCCGTGTTCGTATTTTGATTTTTATCTTGTGTTTCTTACTGTCTCATTAGGCTTCAGTAAAACACAGCCAACAATTGTGCATTGTACTTGGAAAAAAATTGTTAAAACTGTGCATTTGTGGTTTCAAGCGAAGTGCTCCTCCCTGCTTCATTCCCTCTGATCTGATCCCTGTTTCCCTAGACCTTTGAGCCCTGAAATACCGAACAGTGATAGCACCGTTGTACCTTAATGTGAGGCACAAAAGATCTGATTGTAAATGTAAATTTTTCTCTGTGTTGCTTCCTCTCAGCGCCTGAATTCTGCCATTATCTATGACAGAGACTTCTCCTACAACTATTTTGGTTTTAAGGTAAAAAGCGTGTTACTTGTGAGAATGAAGACTGCTGGTTTGATATTGTTCTGGAGCTGAGCCTTTTGGGAAGGGTGGGAATACTGGCAGAATTGTCTCCGTTTGGGGAAGGAGGGCGCTGGAGTAGGTGGGACATTAGTGGGTTTGTAAAAAACAAAGAGTACCTGCGCAAAGCAGTTGCCTAACTGGATGAATCATTTCCTTTCTTCTTGGCTTCGTTGTGTACCCTTGGCTGCTCCAATATCTTCACTGTTCGGCAGCAGATAGCACTGAAAGTTGTTGAAAGCTTCCCACCTCGTGCCATTCCTCAAGGAAATAATCTGATTCTTAATAAAACCAAAAAAGGGATTTTTTATTTTTTTTTTTTCCCCATTGTTTTGTGTAACAGTTGTTCTCAGTGTGTCATCCCACACGTTGGTTGTCTTCCATGCTGCTGGAACATCTCACCCACAACCAGTCCAGTCTGCTGTGCCCCCGCCATCTGCTCCTCCTGCTCCCCTCTGAACACGCTGTTCTGTGCTGAATTGCTTTAGGGCATGACGCAGCGGGCTCTCCGGAGGGTTAGCTGGAGAGAATTTCACTGTTCCATAGCGCTGGGTACTTCAGATATAGTTCTTGTGGATCTCTGCAAGAACTGGGAGTCTTTGCCTGGAGTTTCCATCCCCACACCTGATGTGGTGCCTTCTGGTTTGGGGAGAGTAGTTTGTGATGAGGAAACAAGCGGAAGCAACGTCAGGAAGGATGGAAAGAGGGGACCTTGAGGGGGGATGTGTTTCTATATGTATGTAGATCTGCAATTTGGACATCCCCTCCTGTAATTGCTGCTGGAATCCGTTAGGCACAAGCTAAAAGGCATCTGCTCTGGTTGTAGGCTTGCCATGTTTGTCACGTTGTGTGTTCAGCCCCCAGCACTACAGATTGTGGTGCAGTGTCTGGAAAGGATGATTGTAGCATAACTGGTAATGCTTTAAGGAGGGACGGAGTTGTGGAGGTCAAGCAGTCCCTCGTCTTCCAGCCTTAACTCACTGGGGGTTGAAAGGTCTTGAACCTG
The DNA here is from genome assembly GCF_000699245.1 of Pterocles gutturalis. Lineage (NCBI taxonomy): Eukaryota > Metazoa > Chordata > Aves > Pterocliformes > Pteroclidae > Pterocles > Pterocles gutturalis. The sequence goes on from NW_010134905.1 coordinate 5,402, forward strand.
GTGGGTGCACGCTCCACTACCACTCCATAATCCATGGGGTCCTCAGTGTCGGGATCTTACAGTGAATTTAGGATTTTTTCAGTCACTAGTCACCTAATACCCTATGCCATTAACAAGAGGAGGAGTGGGGTGCAGGGTTGGTCCTTCTGTTGAAACCCGGGATAAGGACCATTAAGATGCTGGAGTTTGGAGGTAATGGGATTTTTTTTTTTTTGACTGAAATCTGCATGTCTACTAAAACACATTCTCTCTCTTTCGTTAAAGACTCTAGAACGCTCCTACTTGCTGAAAATCAACTCAAAAGGTAAGAGCCGTCTGTATCGACTCTGTATTCTCTCAGATGATTTCTTCTTTGAGCAGGAGATTGGACCAGTGACGTCCCGAGGTTGCTTCCAACCTGAATATTTCTGTGATTCTATGAAAACTATGGCTCTCAAGTGGCCCAGTGCGTGTTGTTTGTGGCTGATTGCAATGACCTCTACGTCTGGCTGTACTAAGCGGATATTTCATAGTGACATTCCCTTTTCCCCCTTTGCTTTTTGTGTTCAGTTGCTGAGCGTCCTCAGCACATGTTGATGAGGGTATCGGTGGGGATCCACAAAGATGACATCGATGCTGCGATCGAAACCTACAATCTTCTGTCTGAGAGGTGGTTCACCCACGCCTCCCCCACGCTGTTCAATGCTGGCACCAACCGGCCGCAGCTCTCCAGGTACCTTTGCCTCCCAGGTTGGCTTAATGCATAACTGGGTGAAGATAAAGCTTCAGAGATTGGGTCTGTTGACATGAAATTATTTCACAACTTCTAAAAATAGGATTCTGGGATTGTTTTATGCAGTTTTGAGAAGCTGCTGTCAAATTTAACTTGATACCTAGCGTAGTCTTTGGGGAAGAAACCACAAGTGTCTTTAGGCTTCTGAAGCTAAGGGAAATGTTTACATGGCTGTCTTTTAAATGTGCGTAGTCTTCTGTAGATTACAAAATGAAACCTAGTAACTGTTTTCTAATACATGCCAAAAGTAGCAATCATAACTGATATGATTTTTAGAATGTTTTTCTTTGATAACACAGATATCAGCAATACAACTATTGCTCATGATGTTTTCTAAAGCGAGCCTTTATTCCACTTTGCAGCCTGTGGTTTATGCTTTGCGTAGCATGTTAAGGATTCGGTGTTTACCCTTATTTCTCTGCAGCCCTGCTGAAATACTTCTTGACTTTTTTTTGTTTTAATCTTTGTGCGCTAAAGCTATTTGTGTTCACTAGCTGTTTCCTGCTGTGCATGAAGGATGACAGCATCGAGGGGATCTATGACACTCTCAAGCAGTGTGCGCTCATCTCGAAGTCTGCTGGTGGGATTGGCCTTGCTGTGAGCTGTATCCGAGCCACGGGCAGCTATATCGCTGGGGTAAGCGTGCAGATGGTGTTCCCAGCAGAGATCAACCTTCTGCTTTCAGGAAATGTCTCTACTGCAGTTGCCAAATCGACGCTGCTTCTGCCGTGCCAGTTTGACACAGCACTTAGGCTAGCTCTGTAGGCCTTCCTTTTTCAGTACTAAGGCAAAAAGGTTGGTGTTCCGTGGTGATGTGGCTTCCTGATAGAAGTCCTTCCAAAAAGAGGATCTTATTCGGCTGTTTGATTGGACAATTCCAACCTAGGAATATGCTCAGAGACTCGTACATTAGCCTTTTTCTTTTTTCTGTGTCTTGACTGCTTAAAATCATCTGTGGATGCGTGTTTGGTTTTTTGGTCACAGTGTAACCAACCTCTGCAAGCCTTTACATTACATAATGAGAAGGAAAGAAGTTAGGAGGTATATTTTATTAACTCTGGGACCAATACCTGTATATCAGTTTTTGTCTATTAAAAAAAAAAAAGGCGGGGGAGGGGTCAACCAAAGAACTTGGGTGGCCAGTTCTTAGCTTTCAGCATAAGAGTTTTGCTGACTCCTGAAGGGCGTACAGAAAATGTAGACCCATCTTTTCAGGCAGTCACTTTTCAGTATTGATGGTTTTCCTGTGCCTCTGCAGACAAATGGAAACTCCAACGGGCTCGTTCCAATGCTGAGGGTCTACAACAACACTGCCCGCTACGTGGATCAAGGTGGCAACAAGGTAGGGGCTTTCGCTTAAACTGGTGTCAAGAAGGGGAGCTCAGGTCAGAGGGAGAGGTTCCACATCTGTGAAGGATTCACCCAGTAACATCAGTGAGCTGATGAAGCAGTTGTAGATGACACAATTAAAACAGGACATTTTCCCTGCTTCTTGTTGATATTCTGGTGTTCCCTTTTCACTGTGTTTTATATCTTTTGGTATGTCTGCTGCATGATATTTGTGTGTTCCATCAGCCTCTTGCTCTGGCTATTAGTCACTCCTTGAGGGTCCTGTAGTGGATTCAGGTGGGGGGCTGCAGGAAGCTGCTTGGTCTGTATCCTTTGTCTTTGGATAGCCCAGGGGTCGATGGAGGTGTGACTTGATCTAAGATTTGCCAAGCTCCTGTTGACACAGAGGAAATATATTTTTGGTGCTAAATAATTTTTATTGAGAATCTGTAACTGGTAACATGGCCCGGTTCTGAAAAGTGAGAGCAACAGTAACGCAAAAGCGTATTGAAACTGCCTTAACAAAGGCTCCGCTTAGTTTAGGGTATTGTGTGCGATCAGGAGCAATGCAGATTATTTTCTTTTCAAGGGAAGTTTGTTCTGATCTTGACTATTTTGTGTATCAGAGACCTGGGGCTTTTGCCATCTATCTGGAGCCGTGGCATTTGGACATCTTTGAATTTCTTGACTTGAAGAAGAACACTGGGAAAGAAGAGCAGCGAGCTAGAGACCTCTTCTTTGCCCTCTGGATTCCTGATCTCTTCATGAAGCGAGTTGAAACCAACCAGGTGAGAAGCTTGCTTGCTGCAGAACAGGTCTGTTAATGGCGAAGCAGGTGACCAGCCTGGGATGGGGTTCTCGAAGGGGTGCAGAGTGTCTTCCTAGCGGCAAAGGAGCTTCCCAAAAGAGCTGCTGCACCCCGTGGAGAGCTAGGCTGTGCAGGCAGAGAATGGGGTTGGAGAACTCGATGCTTTGCTTCGTGCTTAAACTTCAGTGCCCATGACTTATGCACTGATGCTGTTACGCTAAATTTTCACTCTGGAGTTTCCTTAAAGCATCAATATCTCAGTAAATTGATCTTCATATGGCTGACTGCTTGTATTTGCTTTAAAATGGGTTCTATCTCGAGAGCCAGTCATTTCAAGACTAAAAGTGCAGTTTGGTCATAAATGTTCATATAGTTAATTTTTAAATAAATCTGACTAGTCTGATAAACACCTTCCCATGTCTGCTGGCAGGGTTTGTTCCCAGTTTCGCAGGATGGGGAGTGTAGTTTGCATGTTCCTGTTTACAGCAGGATCTGCTGATGAAGTTGAATGCCTTTAATTAACAGGGTGCCTAAAGATTTCCTCTGAGTATTTTTCCTTCTTACAGGACTGGTCCTTAATGTGTCCAAACGAGTGTCCTGGCCTAGATGAGGTTTGGGGAGAGGAATTTGAGAAACTATATGAGAGGTAAGAAAAGCCAGTAGACTTTTAGATAGTGGTCACCCATTCACAGAGCTGCCCGTGGGTGGTATCTGGGAGCTGAAACACAGGTTTGTGATCAGCGAGATCCTTTCCCAGACTGATAAACGGACAAAGATGGGGAACGTCTTCTTACTGTTTGCTTCAAACTAACCTGCTCAAGATAGAACTGTGCATGAATTATTGTTTGAGCTTGTTAGGGGAAATTCTGAAGTGATCCCTGCTTAAAGTGGTCACTGGCTTTGCTTTGAACAGGATGTTGTAGTGGAAGATTTCTGTTTCCTTTAAACAATGACCATCTCGATCCCCTGCCGTTAAGACTGTCCTGGCTAGCTCAGAGTTCACACAGTTCAGAAGTGGGGTCTTGCCTGCCTGAGAACCTGATGTTGTGTTAAAGATGATTGTCTTCCGCTGCTGTTTCTGGAGAGCCTGGGAATGATTGAGCACTGTGTGCCCTGTTGCAGTTACGAGAAGCAAGGCCGTGTCCGCAGAGTGGTGAAGGCGCAGCAGCTCTGGTACGCGATCATTGAATCGCAGACGGAAACGGGCACACCGTACATGCTCTACAAAGACTCTTGCAACCGGAAGAGCAATCAGCAGAACCTGGGGACCATCAAGTGCAGCAATCTCTGTACAGAAATAGTGGAGTATACCAGCAAGGATGAGGTAGGTGGAGAACAGGAGCTCGTAGCATTTAGGAAAGCTATGAGTGCTCCTGTTGCAGCTTTCTAGGAGATGCCTGACTGTTGGCTGGGGAAGGGAATGGGCAGCTAAGAAAATTCTGAGGATATTTTGACTTGAGTACTTACAGCTCATCCACTGACTCGGAGTGTGGGTTTCCCCTCTCTTCCAGCTCCCATGGAGGATTTATTATAAAACAAGATACCCATCAAAGCAACCTTCTGAGAGCTTGAGGGAGGAGTGAGCTCTTTGGCTTGCTGGCAGCTGATGTAAACATCTCTTCAGCTAGCGATTTAGTAAAACCATGCCTCTCTAACCCCCAAACGTACATTTCAGTAACAGTTTCCCCTGTGTACTACCCTAATCTTGGTGCTCCACGGAAGTGCTGTGGCTGAACCGGCTACCAAAGGTGAAGGAGGGACGTAGAAACGAGTTAGTGCTCGTACAGCACAGGGAATTTCTACTGCAGTAAAGCTCTTAAGGCTGTTGTAACCGAAAATGTCGGTTTCTACTGCCTGAGCCACTAGTAATTCTTTAGCTCACGCTCTTTGGCATATTCATAAAATCCTGAGTAGTCTAGAAGAGGTGGAGAGCCATCCTGCCTGCCTGCACTGCACAAGGAATCTTAGCTGACTTCTTTCAGTTCTGCTGGGGTTGGAAATAATGCTGGTGTTCAAAAATGACCAAGAAAATGCCCAAATGCAGTCTGGATCTCATTGAGCTCAGCTGCTGATTCTGGTAACACAAGAAATGGTTAGGCTTAGTTGTGCAAGGATGGCTTGCAGGCAGAAGGGTTGATGAGGCCAGAGAACTTCATTCTCATCTCATGGTGATTCTGATTTCTACTAAACCTTTTTGAAGAGTTAACCCTTTTTACAACTCATAAGAAAGTACAGAAATGAGGAGCGTGTTAACCAGCCTTACAGGTTGCTTGGTTTTTTGTTTCCATGTAGTTTGGATCGAGAGCATGCTCTGGAAGTGAGATTGTGTGGTTTTTGCATGGGGTGTTGGCTGGCATGCCTGTTCTCACTGTGCTTTCTCTGCAGGTTGCAGTTTGTAATTTGGCCTCTATAGCCCTGAACATGTACGTCACTTCAGAGCACACATATGATTTCAAGAAGCTAGCTGAAGTCACTAAGGTTATTGTCCGAAACCTGAACAAAATCATTGATATCAACTACTACCCTGTGCCGGAGGTGAGTGCTGTGTGGAGCTGGCGTGTGGCTGACGGCATGCCGAGAGCCTGGTGACAACGGGCCTCTTGTTCTGCAGCCATCCCAGCTCAGTCTTGGGCAGAAGGAATCAGATTTTGTAAACCTCTTTTGGCAAATAGTTGGGAGTTCCATTAATTACCTGTCTGCAGACGTGGCTTCTTAAGCTTCAACCCAGAATAGTTCCTCAGGGAAGCAGTTGTGGAAAATGCCTGCCCTTGAGATGGTTCTGCAGCTGGAATTTTCTCATGGGTGAGGATTTCAGTGAAGCACAGAACAGCCCGACGAACAGAGTGGGAAGCGGAACAGAGAAAAGGTTCCTGGAAAGATCCTGAGAAGGTGTAACTCAGGCTTGTTGGTTTTATGGGAGGGTGCAGAGACCACTTTCTGGAGGGGAAGCAGGGAGAGGGTTGGTAATTGAAGAGGAATGGGAGCAGGTGTCTTGGTGTCAGGACCACCA
>NW_010134906.1:0-31139 GCF_000699245.1 Pterocles gutturalis
AAGGCGGCCGCCGCCCGCCCCCTGCCGGCCGCAGGCGGAAGAGCCGCGGAGGTGCGCTCAGCCCGGCAGCGGTCCTGACCCCGGGCGCCAGATGCAGAGCCCCTTCAGAAGAATGCGAATAAAAAAGTTGAAATAGGATTTTATGGAATGAAAATGGCACTGGTCAAGCTGTAGATCAAGCTTCGAACGGACTTGTGTATTTCGGGAAGTTTGTAAGATGAGAAACATAGTAAAAGTCATATAATTTGAGGATGTTAACAAAATCCACACACATACAGTAACAAAATCACAAGCCTTGCTAAAGGTCTGGGGTTTGTACTGAAGTAAAAGGACAAGCAGAGAGACCCCCACACTCTTACCCCAGTTGCCTGAAGATGTTGCCTGAACTCATCCATCGTCGTGTTTGAGATGCTCATGTCCCTGAACATTCCTTCCAGTTTAGACGTGAACTGACATCCACATTCAGTCTAAAAAATACAAAATAACTTGTTGCGCCACCACTATGAAAACTGAGCTTCTGCTATATGAACTGCAAGACTAAAAGTTAGTTTATAAATCTGATAAAAATGATACTTCTGATACATTTGTTTACCAGGTTTTCTATTTGCATTACCTTCATAACTTAAAAAAACTTTTATTTTTCATATAAGGATCCAAACCTATACATATCAAAACCTGGTTTTTTCCTTCTCTTGTCTCCATTATTTTGGTTTCTTTTTAGCTTCCTATCTCATCTTAAAAAGAAAACATCTGTGAAAACTTATCAGACCAAGACATACACTTTCACCTGCCTTTTAGCATGATACTCTAAAAGGGAAATAAAAACTTCTTTATTTGTATCAGAAAAAAACCAACCCTGTTGTCCTAAAAGTGTATAACTTCAAATGCTTAGTATAGATTACCATGGGAGATTACTAGACCTTTTGAGAATCGGGGGACATACGCACGTAGGGATACATATGCACACACAGATACATTTCGGTTGCACATACAGGACTTTGTGCCTATTTCTAACACGTACTTTGACATAGATGGTAAAGGTAAGCATGTTAACTTCAGCATCCTAATCACTGTGCAAAGACAAGAGAAAAGAGGGGCGTTTTGGTCCCCTGATTCACCTTGCAAACGTGTGCCCTGTGCCTTCTAAATCACCAGGCTAGAAGAGGTAGAGAGGTAATTGGGAAGGAATTAATACCAATAATTTGAAATTAACACTGATAATTTGGAGGAATCTGATGCAAACTGGCTTCATTCACTGAGAGAATAAGAAGGTCAAAAATCAGGATCAGTAAAGTTTGATTTTAGGATCAAACCAGTCAGGTTCAGAAGTTCCCTAGCTATTTATCATGCTACTTAGGAAAAACCCCCATTAGAACTTGCTTCAAGGATTGTTCACCTTTAGGCTTTACTTCTTCTCCATCTCTTGGCCTATTTAATCAGTAAATTGAACCAACTAAGGAAAACATGTGTCCAGACACTGATATGAAGATCATCTTCTCCAGCTTATCTCGAACTATTTAATCAAAATGGAATTGAGCATTATCATCAGTCTGCAGATGGAGGCAACTGAAAACCAACAAAGCATGCAACAAAAAAATTCTACTGTGAATAATAGAAAACCTAGGATAAATCACAGTCTTGTCTCCAAATCCAGTCACTAAATAACAGGAGTTGGCCTCTTATTTGGAAAGTCTTAACAAATTTTGAAAAAAAGTTTTGTTTTCTAGATTGCGCTTTCATCACTGGTGTTTTCCAGTATTTCCTTCCTTTTATTTCCATAAAATTATTCAGAAAAGCCTTTCACATTTTCTGTTGGGGCTCTAAAATTAGATCTCCATTTAACATCAATCAATATGTATGTTATCTATATATAGGTATAGATCTAACCCAGGACACCCTTCCATAAAAACAGAAGAAACCATACTTACCAAAATATTAAGTAAAAAGTATGCAGATACTGTCTTACCTTTAATTTAGATATCATGTTTTTCTCAGAGTCATCTGAAACACTCTTGTTTGTGAGAAGTCGTCTTGCCAAGTGCTGCTTGTAATAGCGTTCAAAAACATCTTTCTCTTGCATAAACCTAAATAAAACCATTGCCTTATCCAATATAGTTTCTACTTCTTGCTCTGTTAGCTGTAAAATAAATAATTTTCTGGTTTTAATCTTTCAGCACAAGTGTCTTATACAACCTAAATGCTTAAAGTAATTCACAGCAAGCGTATGGTCTAACAGTAGCCTAATAAAGAAGCCAACAGAAGCGGTCCAACATGTGAATGATAGTGCCTAAAGAACAGTGCACAAACTCAAGAGAGCAGAGAAAGAAATAGATCTAAAAATGGAGGGAAAGGAATTGTGAGGGAGAAGGGAGACAGTGGGTAGAATGCCTGGATTAATATAAAAGTTCCTGGAGACGTTTAAGTATTTATAAAAAAGCACAGATGGAAACCAGTATTAGGAGTACGAGAAGTTAGCTTGGAATTAAAGCTTTTAAATGTTAAAGACTCGTTTTGCAAAGCCTGTCCAGTGCCACCAGAAATAAAATGATTACTTATTTTATAAATGGATAGAGTTTCCTATTTGATTCCCAAAGCATAAAAATGCATGCAATAATATTCAGCTTTATTCAGAGCCACTAAAACATCCACTGAACAATCCCTGTCCAGTTCTGGGTGCTGTATCTCAAAAAAATTCATGAAAGAAGGTATAAGGTAAGACCGAAGGAAAGAGCTGTACTTTAAGCTAGAAGAGAGATGTGGTAATAGTCCTCTGACATGCAAAAGCAGAAAAAAGAAGCAAAGACAAACCATTTCCCCTACTCAAGTGAGATAACTTTCAAAATAAATTACTAGCTATTGAGAACAACTGCCAAGCTATAAATACACTTAAGAAAATGATTTAAGGTTTCAAAGGAGGGGAACTGCAGAATCTACTACAACCTAATTTTTTTAGGAGGTATCTGCCAAAAGTAATGCACGTATATGGCCTCAGAGAAAGGGGACAAGCCATACAACCTTGAGATCTCCCTGTGCCTTATATTTCTCTAAGTCTATATATACAGTGTTATGAACTCAGACACTTTAAGACAGTACTGCTATTTATCTTAACATAAAAATAATTCTTATAAAAGTATCTTAGTTTAATTTCATACAAGTTTACACAGGAAAGAGCATGATCTTTTAATTTAATTTATACTTACTCCCTTGACTCCCTTTTTCAGCTTATCATCAATAAATAATGAGAGGTACTCTGGAGACCTAGAGTTGAGGTTGAGGAAGTACTCAAAGTCACCCGCAATAGTCTGTTTGAAGAGTCGATCATTATTGAAAGATTCTTGAAGAAAACGGTCAAACCTACTCTTCAAATCCAGTAAACCCTTTAAAAAAAAGAAATATATTTACTGATTTGAAGTTGTAAACTGTGAAACAGTAATAACAGATGAATTTGTAGAGAAGACTACATGTACAGTCAGTTCCGCAAAACTCTCTATGTTTGGCATGGTTCGAAAGTATCTGAAATTTCATTTCCATTTTTAAATATCTATAGCTGCCACAAATCTCTTACAGAAGCAATTTTCAGATAAACTGTCTAAAATATTGGTCTCACACACTGATGCAGTTTGCTGTAATAGGCTACTCAAAGATTAAGAAAATTTTTTAATAATTCTTCTTAAACAGGCTGATTTACTGTATTTTAAAATCCACAACTTAAAGGTATTTTTTATATTTGTTAAGCCTTTTCTATTTTAAATAACGTTGACCAAATCACCATCATAAATACAGGATATGGGAAAGATTAAGTTAATCACCCATTAACTGCATCCCTACAGCTACTAAGCAAGTTTGAAGAGAAAACACATTGCAAGAACAAGTCTAATCCTGTTAGGTTTTTTCCCTCCCTCTAATTTCAATCCAGGGACACATTCTGCATTATTTAGTCACATGTTTCTTACTGATCTTTAAGAGTCACTGTGAACATAGGAAAGTTAAAGACAAGCAATAGCTCTCACAGACCTGAACTGAACAACTTCCTCTGAGCGAATAATCAGATTCTTAACATCATTTTTAGGGTTTGCACCATCTTCACCCAGAGTTAAAAACAACTGAGTCCAGAAGGGCAAAGAATCTTAAAATCACCTGAGAGCCTTCCTAAGTATATATGACACACTCACGGTTTAGATGTAACTAAGCATTCGGAGAGGAGGGGGGAAAGAAAATTTAACTCAAGAGTTAAATTTATCATGGATACCGACTGCCCACAAAAACTGTTCAGGTTAAATGGTCACAAAGTCCTTGGTTTCTTAAGAAATTATTTGTATGTGGTTACTTAAAGAAGCCATTCAAGAATTACTTAAAGAAGTAGTAATGTTTCTTAGGAACTCACCATCTCACTTAAAGGAATGGTCTTTAGACAGGCTAATTAATGCATTTTAGAAATTTTAAATTCAAAGTAAATTCCACTATCTCTCTGTTTACCAAGGTTAGCTTATGTCTCCTCTCCAGGAGTACACCATCTGAACAACCTGGTGTTAAACAGGAGAAATGGTTAGTACCTTAAATTAAAGCAGCATTTTAACATCCCTTCAAATTATTGTAAGAAGTTTTAAATCTAATCCCCTGGCAATGCTTTTGCAATCATCTCACCAATTATGCTCAGGGTTTGGTGATGTCATGTTGCAGAAGCAGTGCTGGACTATGATGAAGTCTTTTTCTTGATGGTATCATGTAGCTTCCTTGTCTATCTTCTTACTGCTGTTTAAGTCCTTGAAAGACTCAGATGAATATGGCTGAGATGAGAAGAGCGAGGTAGTTTTTCAATACACAGTTTTTTTTCCTCTTCTTCTACCATGCCAATGGAAGTGGAGGATAACTCTGTTTGGGGGTTTAGTGTTAACCAAATATCAATCCCTTCCCTAGGACATCTTCATGAGATGGTTGGGGTACATACTGATGGGCTGAGGATAAGCTCTGCCAAAGTACATGCAGTATGGCTCTAAGTCTTCTTCAGCTTCATTAGGCTATTGTATCAGGAAGCCTTGATAGGATCTTATATAACTAAATCTTTCACACCCTTTCAGTTAAATTTTTTGACACCCCTTTAGGTCCACCAGAATTTAAAAGAGGTGAAAGCTACTTCAAAGCAATCCATACATTTACTTTCCACACCACTTGCCCTTTTTTTTTTTTAATCATACCACCACAAAAACCTAATAAATTTCAAAGGGCATTCTCTCTTCTTTTCTACAATTGTTGGAGAGGTGATTCTTGTCCAAGCTTGGTAAGAAGTTTGCTTCAGCATTGCCAGAAAATTAATAATCCAACAAAAAAATGGTTTTATACTCAAATGGCTTCTTGTAATAGTAACCAGTTCTAGCAAAGTTATTGATTTCAAAGAAAAGAGCAGAGATAATAAACATACAGCATTAAATGTCTCTCAAAGACCAAGCACGAGGACTTCAACTATACATTTAAACAAGAACACTTAACATTTAACGAATACACATTTTCACATTATGTATAAAACATCTTCAAGCTATAAAAGCATTTCCTCGAATTTCAATGAACTCTAAAGACTTTATGTGCAAATTTAAAAACTATCTTCTCAGAGACAACAGGAGAGAAAAGATGCCAAACACTCCTGAAGCAGATTTTGTATTCTTGATAAATTAATGGTACACATCACTTCTTAGAGAGAGATTGAGTACAAGAAAGAAAACTTACATCTTTTAATATGCAGAAGTGTTCTGTTTCTCAGGGAGACTGAGAATGAAGCAAGTAATTTGCCATGATTTATAACACATTCACCTCCCACTCATAGTTAATCTTTCCATGAAATACTGTCATGCGATTTTTGTGTCAATAAACATTAAACATTGATAGCTAAACGTTACATAAAATTAAACAAAATAGACACTATAAAGCTATTGGCCAGCAGATGTACAACTCTGGAGACACATGATTTAGGACAATACAAAAAGCTTCCAGCAGTTAGATAATTAGCCTAAATATGCTCCTTAATAAAAGCAGCTACCAAAAGCACAAAAACTGAGCATGTATTTTCCAAGCAACTTAGGTAAAAGAAGAGTTCTAAACATGTCCGAAAATTTTGAAACTGTACACTTTAAACAAAACTATAAATGTAGCTTATCAAAAAAAATCCCTTTCGAATCAATATTAAGGTTTACCTTATCAACCACGTAGTTAACTGTTACTCTGGAGAACGTGGGAAAGATGGAAGAAACGAAAGTTAAAATATTTTAAACTACCTGAATGTAGTCAACTGGATTCTTTCCTTCTCCCTCTTCAGAAACTAGTGCTTTGCCTTGCTCTCTCAGGTATGAGCTCATGCACTCGCACATTGTCTTCAGACCATTTGGCACACGGCTGAACAACTTGTACATGCAAGCAAGGTCTGGAAACAAGAATGAGATATTATGCAGGACACCCTCTGTCTCTTGTACTTCTGCAACTCATTCATTTCACAGGAAAAGACAACAGTAAAAGTTCAGCCACTTGAGCCACAAAAAGCATCCTGTAACAGGTCAGGCACTAGAATCTTCTGATCTCCCCATTCCTTGACCCCTGACAACATGCTGACCGCAGCAGCACAAAACTAAAAACAAAGATTGTATTCAATTATTCTAGGTTGCCTATAGCATGGAAGCTGCTATTGCTAATCCCCAGGCCACCAAAAATTGATGTCTGCACTAAAGGACGGTGCACTTAAAGCTTCAGTAAGATTATATTTTCCAGAGGTATTTAAGAATGTAGCTTCCACGATTATCATCCCAAAAATCAAATACAATATTAGAAGTTGTAAAAAAAAAAAATCTAAGTTAAAGCAAATACAACAACACTAACGAGATGCTTGTTTCTGTATTAAAAGCAAAAACTGGTAAAAATTGGAGTTTAAATCATATTTGTCCTAAAGTCAGACATATAATTTTACACTACTTTGTTTCATCTATCTGAAATCATAAGAAGTGGCTTAGCTTAAACATGGCTTTCCAAAAAGAGCAATCCACCCTTGCACATTTATGTGAAATCTTTTCACAATGTAGCAAATATTTCCCCTCTAGTATTTAACTAAATAAAACCAAGGCCTATAAAAGTTAAACTAATTCCTGTATCTTATGAATACTCTTCAATATCCTTGTACACTCAGCCTGAGGGCTATCTTAACTGGATATTAAAGAAAAAGTGTTACATATAGTATCATCACTTGCCTTTTCAATACAGTAATTCTCTCCTCTTACAGCTAAGAAATTTGCTCACTTTGTCACTCTGTCATCTAGTAACTGTGAAGCTGCTTTAACAAACAAAGGCAATTAATCTAGGCAGCAAGTCTGTTCCCCATTCTCAGGGCTTTAGCATGAGCACCAATTTCTAAATATAGATACTACAATCACTCTCTTCATTATGCTGCTTTAGAAACTTAGATCTATCTCTTTCCATAGAAGCTTTCATTCATTCTGTCCCACATTAACCTCTGTTAAGGAAAAACCAAATCAAGCCAAGCCCTTCTTTTTCAACCACTTGGATAAGCTGCTTCTTATTTAAAAATAGCCAGCTTTTTTTCTGCAACAAAGCCCTCTCCCCAAGAACTGATCCTGCAGTAGTTCTATTAAGTCAGTCATTTACATCAGCACTTTTCAAATAACTGCCTGTGGACAAAAAACTGATTTTGACGGCTACATACTAGAGGAATGAAAGTAATAAAACAGCTCATGGAAAACAGGTAACAAAGACCACTACAACAAATATGTACTTTTCTTAAGAAATACTTGGCTTATCAAAAAAGTACCTGTACCTGTTGCCATTATACACTATACATATGGGCTCTGTCTTACGAGGCCTCTAAAAGCCTCTGAAGCAATATTCTCAGGTGTTTGCAAAACAGGGCCACCAAAGTGTTTTTACAATTCCACAGAACACAAACATTAAGCTGCACCTATCCTACGTTTAAAAACAAGCAGTATCATAAGCATTTCTGTCTCCCATATGATGCAATCTTACCTTCTGTCTTCCCATTTTTCAGCATATGAACTAGCCCAGAGTTCTCCATTTCCACTATAGTTTTCATATGCTTGGAAATAAGCTCCCTCTCAACAACTTTCACAATTGGTTCTTCTGTTGATTTATCCAGACAATGTATCACCCGTTCTGTTTCTTCATTAATTCTAGCTTCTACTTTCTTTATATATACAGAAGCACTGTTTTCAGCTAAAAATTTCTGACTTTCCATCTGTGATTAACACAAATTAATACTTTAGATATTTTTTTAAAGGGGAAAAAGGAAACTTACTGTTATTTCAGATCAGCATTGATAAGTAAGTGCAAATCAAGCCCAGAATATCCAGCAAATTAGATCATTATACCTCCAAGATTTACATACATGCTTAACACAAAATAAAAGTTCTATCACACTAATTGTGTTACATACATAAAGGGGTACATGCAATATGAACATGGTATTCTTCATACTAAAGCAACCTAAGCTCACCTAGTTTCCAGTTACCAACTAGAGTTTTAGCCACAGGTCCAAAGAAAACAGAAGGATGAAGAGAGGAAAAGGCAAAGATTCCTTTCAGAGACCAGTTTATGGCATATTTGTGAGTTTTGAGGATCAGCAGTTCCCATTATTCTTGTTAGTGACAATGCAGAGCACATTAATTCAGGTCAAACTGTTTTTATCCATACTGGTCAGCACAGTCTTTAGGAGGAAAGTTTGTTTTGCTGGTGTTTTGTTTTGTTTTTAAGGCAGAGCTAAGAAATAAAACTTAAATGAAAGTGATTATTTTTCTTAATTTTATGTTGCACCAATGAAAAACAGAATGCAATGACTTTTAAAAGGTTGTGCAACATATGTTTCTGATTTTCAAAGAAGTCTGGAGATCAGAGGAAATGACAGACAATCAGTCCTGTGTAAAAACTGGGAGACTGACAAATTACCTTTAGATATCTTTTAACATGTTTTACAATTTCTATCAATTCCCAACAACAGAGGAGCATGATTACACTCAATAACCATTCAACTGGCTTTTTTCCTGAAACTGTCTCACAAAAAATCTCAGGAAATATTTAAAATGTGCTATTCCATGGTTGTTCAACAACTGGATAGCCACTTGGATATACTTAATTCCTTGACTTGGTTAATTTTATTAGAAAATAAAACTCACAAATGTAGAAACTATGTGAGAAACAAAGCTTCTTCAAAGGCAGTTTGACAGGTAGTCTCCCCTCTCCATTCTCTGCCTGAAAGAGTTTGAACCTTTAATGCTACCGGTATTTCAGAAAGACTGTGGCTGCAATGCAGGGATAGACGAAGTTGCACGAAATAGCCCAAAGGAGGCTCAAGATTAACAAAATTATTATATGCTATCAGCGCCCATGTGTCAAAACTACATTCAAATTATGGTCCTTCTGTAAAATCGGTTATTTTTTCAGCAAAATTTGTAATTTTTTTTCTTATTTCATTTAACAGAGATGGACATACTCATCAAGTAAGTCACAATTACTTACACTACCACCAATTCTCACAATTCCAAGCAGTTATAACATTCCAAATATTATATTACAACATTGCTTTACCTGAAAAAACTCTGCAGACATCTCCAAAAACGGAGCCTCAAAGTCTTCTTCATAGACTGACCTTCCTTCAAGACCTAGAATCATTAACATCTGGCAAGCATTTCTTATTGCGCCTCTGCCAAAAAGTAAGTTGTTAACAACTTGAGAAATCTACATGCTTGTAAGACAGAGTACACAGCAGAACAACAACTCAGAACATAATATCAACTTAAGTAAAATATGGTAACTGAAAGACCATCCTAAATCTGTTCAGCACATGACAGGTTTTCAAGAAGATTACAGGAGCAAGATTACCTGTTTCTGTTCTAACCTAAGGAGCTGATAATATTTATTAAATATTTTAAATACAATGAGAGGGAAGCAGGTCTCAAGTTCTACTAACTTGGAAAATTATTAAGGATATATTTCAACATACAAGAAAATAACTGACAACTGCACACATAGGTTGGAATTGAGCAACTCAAAACAACTGCACAGATAAAAGTTGCTGTGCAAAGTTTGGGGGTTGTTTTGCTTGCTTGCTTGCTTTTTTTAAAAAAACAAAACAAAACACAAAAGGAAAATGTATCATCAAGTTAATCATTTGGTTAGGCATAGGAACACATCAATAAAATGTGAAAACAAGAGAACTGCATCCAGGAAAAAATTCCACTTGTTGGCAGTAGGGGACAATACACAGCTGTTGCCAGGGAGTATTTTTCTCTTCATAAATTGTGTGTTGGGCAATCTCAGTGACAGAAATGCAGCCAAAGTAGCGTGGAGTTTACTTATCTCCACACCCAACAGCTGCTCTGAAACTGGAGAAGAACAGGAAAACTTGCAAATCTGAAATCACTGCAGCTGCAGGATCTGCAGTGTGTGGCAGAAAACTCCACATCTGCTAAACTGGCTGGAGAACACGAGGAACAGATTTAAAACTCAGAGATGGAACTGAACTACCAAAAAACCAAATGGATCAAAACATGAGGAAGGGAAATAGAATTAAAAAAGAAAACTTGAAAAATAATAATAAAAAACTCCAGGTAGAAGAAAATTAAACAATGCCTCAGTACAGAGGGTAGCAAGAGGCAGAGAATTGTCTAAACGCCACTTTTATAACCAAATGCTGTGGCACAAGGTGGTAATGGAGAGATTTAACAAAAGTTTTAATAAAAACGCAAGATAAATATTAAAAACTTATTAATGAGCTTCCCCATTTACCATTATGCTAAACCTTAATGTACAAAGATACGTTATTCCAGATTATGGAGAAATTTTACTTGCAATCAGAAATGCAGACTTAAGCAATGATTTGTTTATGTTCTTGATTCACGTTTAAAAATTGATAGGTATTACAACAGAAGACAACACCTTACCTGTCTACAACTTCTCCTTTCCTTTCTCTTGCAATCATATCCAGCAGAGTTTGCCGTAGGTGATCCCTAATACAGCCATAGCGTACAACTTGATCTCGAAAAATAATCAAGCCCAAATTGTAGACATTCTCGACGTTATTTTGTTGCACATACACACGGTCCTACAACGAAAGCATACACTGCAATAAAATACTGAATTCAGTACAACCATGCTATTCAAAATTGCAAGAAATTGGTCATACTTGCACGGTACAGAAACAATCATAGTAATCTTCTCTCCTTTCTTCATAAGAAGAAATTATGAATACCCTCAAAATCAGTCTCATTTTCCAAAACTTCATTTACTAGAAAGTCTACTTTGCTTAAGAGTGCACATACAGCATTTACAGCTACAGCATGCCAGAACAAACCTACAGTCTTGCCACTTTCTAGTTTGGGGCAGGGAAATCCCCAAACACTGACAACACTCATGGCACAATCTCAAAGAGGTTTTAGTTATCTACCCAAACCCCTTCCATCCACCACTTTTTGTTCTTTAGGAAAAATTAATTCGTTTTTCTCCATCTCCATGACATCCTCCTACCACACCTTTTAGGCAGACAGTTCCCCCTCAACATTCAGTGAAAATTCCTGAAACAGCATCATGAGATGAACAGGAAAAAAAAAGTAAAGCCAGAATGAGAATAGTTACAATCAAAACATTTATGGACTGGTACTGCAAAATTGTACATAAAGACTTCTGTTCAACCCCCATAAAATAAAAATTCACATGAATTCAACTTGAGCAAGTATCTTGAAATCTTGTTAGGTTTCATTAAAATCGCAGAAATACTCAAAAAAAAGCGGGGGGAGAGAAGAAAGAATAATTTTTATGTTTCATTATGGGTTTAAATGCTATCTCCCTACATAATCTCAGTCTATAGGAAGGATTAAGCTCCTCAACTATCCTACACTACCTATGTTTACAAATCAAGGCTGATCCTCAGAACAGTATCCCAAGTCCATAGCACAAACACCACCATACAGAGTTGACGACGAAACTGCTGAGCAGACACCCTGAGTTTCTTACTGCTATCCACAGATATGCTCCAAAAAACTTCTCTGCTTTTCTATTTCTCTCTCCCAACTTATCAACTCTCCAGAAAAGGACGACAATTAATAAAGTTACTAGCAGACAGAAAATGAGTGTACTCATTTAATAGTGCTGTACCAGATAAGACCATTTAAAACAGGATTAAAAACAGAAAAACTGTGAGCTTCTACAAACTATTTCTGAGATGAGCAATTCTTATTTTTTAATGCAATAGTTTGGGTAATTACCAAGAAAATCTGCTCTTCTACCATTTAAGCCTCAGGATGATATAATTAGAAAAAGTTAAGAGTTTAGTACCCACACCTGACTGTAATAAGGTTTTCTGAGAATCTACATAGCTATAACAAAATTAAAAAAAAATCAGATTCTATAAAAGGATAAAGATCAATGCATTAAATTGACTATAAAGATTAGTTTCTCCATTGGTTCTATCAATTATCTTAAGTGTTTTACCACACTCAGAATTGAAATGTAAAGTTACTCAGACACCTAGAAAACTAAACTGTTTTAAAAAAATCATGCATCAGACTATAGAAAACAGATCACAAAATTATAAGTTTACGTAAATTCTGCAACTAGAAGAAATCAGAAGGAACAGACACCACAACCCTTAGTATCTCAGCAGCTGAATCTACATGGCAAAATTATTAATATACTAATTATATGCCAGATTGCCACTTGATGACCAGAGGAAAACAAAACACTGAGTTCTACAATGCACGAATGATTTCCCACTCACTCCCTTCAGACAGGCAGCACTTAATTTAAATGAAAAAATAACATAGGAACTGGTCAGATATGCCTGTTCTGTGGGTTATGAAGCAAACTCAGTTCTGCCTCAGCCCAAAAAGTTTACTTACTGGTCTCATGAAGTCAGTTTAGCAACACATAGTGGTCTAGATCTTTGGAATATGTTACTCTAATTTTTCTGTTATTTAGAAACAGGATTATTTATTTCACTCCCTTATTTACACACTTCCATCAAGAACCGAAGTAAATGGGATTCTGAAGACAAGCTTAAAATACAATTTCAAAGAGATGAAAGAGAAAATTAAGTAGTGTCTAATACACTATATAACTTGAGAAGAATATATATATATATTATTTCCAAAGAATACTCAGGCCTCTGAAGCACAAGCAGCAGGATATCAAAACAGATTAAAGCCATGGTCATGACTCACCTGTATAGCTTCTGTTGTGGCAGTGCTAAACACTGCCATTATGAAATGAAATAGTAACTGCACTAGAAGCTCTTCTCAGTGAAACAGCAACGTCTCTTCAGTAAGCCAGACCACTCGACAATACCCAAATTAGAGCAGCAGCATTAATGTTTCTGATACTGCCGATTTGTTTACCCTTGGTAACAGATCACTTTTAATGTTTATTGGAAGCTCTCCCAACCTAAAAAAAAAATCTCAGAGACAGGAAGCCCCATTTGGGAACAGGTTTGACTGACAAAGCTACATGCTATGAACTGTAATCACTTCTCACGGGGACAAGCAGCAGGTGCTTAAAAGGTAAGAAGGGTAACTCTCAGGAGGCAAGGGTGGAGTTTCAGACAGCAATTATTCATAAACTACAATGCTGCTTACACTGCAGAACAATCCCGATCTCAACTAAAGCAAGTTACCTACTGTAAAATACCACCAGCCACATTTTGCCCCATTTCTGCATGGATGCACTACCTGGATGATGTCGCCTTCAGAAACCATTGTGTACATATATATAGAGAGCAAGTGTCTTCGATCCTAGTTCTGAAAATAAAAACAAGACTTCTCCTACTACATGAACAATGACAGTCATATGCCCCAAGATCAAAACTCATGCAGCCGATCTGTCAGTGCTGGCCCAAATCAAGACATCGGCTTTGTGCATTGCTCAGATGAGAAGGGAAGGCTCTGCCCTCTGCCAAACACACAGCTGTATTCGCAAGAGTAACTGCTCATTTCTGACAGTGTTTAACTGGCTCTACCCACACATCTATAGTGCGGCCAGGGGTGTGACTGCTGCACCTGCATACCTGAAATCGGTTTAAATTTAGCAAGTACAAGTAGCGAAGAAGGGACACCACAGAATCCAGTTTAGTTTCCATAAAATGTTCCAAGAATACTCACCCTCATGTAACTTAAAGAGAAGACTGAACCAAGTGCGCCTCCACTGCTACTGTTACATACAGCAGTTAAATAAAAACTAACGTAGGTACGCTTGCCTACGCTGCAGCCGTAAGTGAGACTGAATTTCAGACATGCCCAAATGTAATACATTACTTCACTACTTCAACATGACACAGTACATGAGCTGACTTAGTGAAGATGCTACTTAGGACATGACTTCACTGCTTCAGTACCTCACTGCTCACTGCACAGTGCCATGAATTTACATACACAGTATCATATCTGTTCTGGCACCGATTAGTGCAGCCTAAACATGTAAAACAAAAGGAGGAGAGCTGGTGCACATTTACAACAAACTACGGTGGAACTCTGTAAAGTTGAAATTAAATTGTGGAAACCAGAGTATCTCAAGAAAGTCAGATTTGCCTTTATTGTGCAATTCCAGGTTGCAAAACCTCACTCGAGAACTACATCATACAACAGACCTGAAACCAAGCAGACCTTACCAGATAGCAATGATGGGACAAGGTAACACACTTTTTTTAAAATGCAACTATATAAGGCAAGCTTCACAAGCGTCTTGTGGAAGATGTTCTGCACGTAAAATGAAATCCTGCCACAAACCTCAAACAGCAAGTATTCTATTCATTATCACAACACTGCACAAATCCCATTGTACAAAATATATACCTTTCTAAAAAAAAAAAAGATCTATTTAAATTATGTTTTATTTTAGAAGTCGCAAAATGAACCAGAGGAAAGAGACTAAGGTGGGTTGGAGAGGTGTTTGACTTGGATCATATGGGAGCTAATGGGTAAAAATAAGCAGGAAAACAAACACAGCATTAAACCAGATACAGTTTCATTTAAGATGTACAGTCCTAGGCTGAAGCAACAATTTAGGACAGTAAGATCATAATTCAAGAGGATGTTAAGTGCTTTACTTTCACTGACATCAGACTATGGCTTGTTGGGTACCAACACGTACATTTCCTGAAACTGATGGGTAAGTAATTGGGACAGCTTACGAAATAAGAGGAGAAGGATTGGGTTATCCTTTATTTATGAACATAATTGCATATACTTCTCCTGGTGGAACACAAGCATGTCAATTAGCAATGCCTGGTGACTCAGTTTATATAGTGTTTGGGTTTTTTAAGACAAAATATTTTTTATGTAAATTATACTAGCTGTACTTGAATAACAAGGCATAAGCAACTTCTGACATAAGTGCATCACTATAAAACTACATTTCATTCAGACTCAATGTCACCAAAGTGACATTCCTTATTTTATAAAGTTCTTGAAAATTGTTTCTTTGAAGAGCAGTCAGGTCTCTTCTTTGACAGATTTTCTTCTGCTTTATAATTTTGTGGTAGTAGCAGCTTTTTCAAGCTTTTTGAATGAATCCATACTTAGAAGTTTCCTGCTCTTAGTCTCTTTCCAATGAATAGAATTATGTTTGACTCAACAGGACATTCCAGTGACAAAGGTGAAACTGCAAATCTTTGATCCTAGGTCTGTTTTAAACCACAGCTTATACTTTAATTTGTAATCACAGGATGCATTCTCTCATGACAGTTTGTCTTACGCCCCTCCAAGTCAAAGAAAAGGAGGGAGGTCTGCTCGTTGTATCAGCTTTTTGCATTAGATAGTTCTACCTAACAGAGACTAAATTTATAATCATAAAAACCATGTTACTTACAGATGTTTAACAGACATCAGTGCTCCTAAAGTTTGACAAGTTTATAAGCGTTTTGAAAGAAAAATTAATATTTTAACTATATGCTATAAATAAGTTTTATTGTAGATGTGTCTCTTCTGCCTCTTTGGGTCTTATTTTGGTATAAGGAAAAAAGCCCATGGGAAGAAAATAATTAGTCAAGTGGAGGCCTCAACTGAACAGCCACTTGAAATAACCAGGAACTGTCAAACAGCACATGAAAGACTATATATTCCCAACGTATTAAAGTTTCTTTGTTTGTTATTATGTTCTGAATCTAAAAATATAACTCAATGTTAAGTCCAAATTGCACTTGTAGCAATGCTGCAGGTCTCCATCTTCTGGAGTTTTGGTGGAAAAGAGAAAGCTGTCTGCCTGCTCCAACAGCACTCGCAAGCTTCACACGGAAGTCCAGGCACTTCTCTCCTGAGCACAGAAAATACTAAGGAAACAGCTCTCATCTCCCCTCCAAAAGTGCTAACTGAAGCATGTAAACCTTCCTCAAAAAGGGGAGTTCTTGGTCTTCAATAGATTGGTCAATACACTAAAACAGGAACAGCTGAAAAGTCAGTTTTCTCTGACACTGTTTGGATCAAAAATTCATTGAATTTAAGAGCAGCAGATCACACTGCATTATCTGCTCTGACTACCTATGTACCTTGGAGTATCCAGCACCTCCTGTACTGAAATGATACACGGTATTTGGCTAAAACACAACAGCTGCTCCCCTAAAAGCTCTGGATTCCATCTTACAACGCTTCTGAAAATTCACCACTAGCTTTGGTAGATTATTCTAATTATTAACTATTCTTGAATTTACCCAGATGCAGCTAGCAGCAATTGATTTGTATTTGTCCTTCACAGATTAGAGATGGCAGGATTTCTCATAACAAAGACAGTACATCTCCAAAATAATCTCTCAATCTTCTTTTTGGTAAAATAAATTAGATCATTAAGTGTCACTGAAGGCATTTTATCCAGCCCTCTACCTTTAGATATGTGGTCTTTTCCCAATTGGAAAAAAAAAATAATCCTACGCAAACCCCACAACACAAAGTAAATAATTTTAAATTTTTTTCTTAATGGATTCAATTAATTATTGATTAATAATTTATTTAATTCAATGTCATAGCACGAGCTCTTTAACAGCTACAAGATAAGATCTTAATTCCAGTTGTTCAGCAGATAAGAGTACCAACTCTGTTAATAATTTTTTGATTAAAAAAGTGCTACCTTTATCTGTTCTTCAATGTCTAATACTGCATAAAGTACGATGTACTTCAGTATATTTTGTGAAAAAAATAGATTTTACATAAAAGAACCACAGTGTCTCAACACATTTATTTTCCTTCTGAAGTCAAAAGCCTTTGGTTAGAAGCTACGCAAAAATACACTCCCTGCATCCTCAGAGCCCACCCACCATTCTGGGAATTTAAACATATACCAACTACCTAAAGCATAACACAATCCAGACAAAAACATAAGGCCCTCTCTCTTTAAAAAAGGCCTTTTCCATTAGCTATCAGGTAAGGAATGCTTTTCTTTTTTTCTTTCAAAAGACAACCATGCAACCAAAGAACACATTCTCATCTACATACACTGCTTCATCTTGTAACCGAGGTCTATACGAACAGCAAAGGATTCAATTAGAATTTAACATTCAAGGACACAGACTGCACCTAAGCAAAGGTATCCTCTCCAAACCCTTAAGCTTAAAGAACAACAACTACACTGGAAGTTTGAGGAGGCTTTACACCATCACGCTTTCCACAGTAAGAAACCACCACTATGTGAACTAAAACATGCAAGTAACGCCTATAACCTGCAGGAATGGGTCTGACTAGCTTATTTTTTAAGAATTGCAAAATTCAGCTGTTTTTCAGATGTATTTTTCAAGTGATAATGAGGTAACTTGAAAGAAGAATCCAATTATAATTTGTCACACACCCATAATAGTCTTGCATGCACACAGGGAATTCAAAACAAGGGACAGACAGTAGTCTTAGGAAGAAAACTGGTAAGCATGTCCATGTTTTACCCCTCCAGCTCATTTGTTTCCATTGGTCAAAAGACAATTTACTGCATTAAGTTAAATGTGTGAAAAAGCAGAATACCCACCATATACATCAGAATATCTCTAATCATCACCATCGCTGTTTGATGATCATTCCATGCTTGGTTTAGTGTTTGGAGAAAGTTGTTATTCAAGGAGTTTAACACATCTTCTCGCACCTGAAGCAAAAAAGTTACATACTGTCATAAACCCAAGTCAGTTTCTCTCTTAAAAAAAAATTCTTGCTCCTCTATGAACTTGAACACTACAAACAAGTTCTTATTTCTCCTGGTTGCTAACCATGCCTACCTTGTACATCACTTGTGTGGAAAAATAAGACTTGACACAAGTACGAAAGATCAGGCTAAATAAGATTAACAAAATAAACATGGATATTAAATCTCAACGGAATATCTGAAATCTCAAATGTTAAAAATATATTTTTTATAATTCCTCAAGGGCTTAATTTCCTATGCTATAGTGTTTCAATTAATGTTAGCTTTTCTATCACACAACTCATTTCAGACTCTTGGTAGTACCGGTAGATGTTACAAACAGGAACGAGCACAAGTGGAAAATCTGCTGTGATGACATTAGAAAGACATGCTGAGACAGCATAAAGTTACAGCAAAGAACAGTTCTGAAAGGCAACAATTACTTGGTAAAGACTAGACTCTTAGTAACAGTCCATAATTGCCAACAAGAAGACCCTGGGGAACAAAAGAAAATAATCATTGTTTTTATGAACGTTATTTGCTAGTTAATTTGTCTCATCAACTTCAGACTATTTCTTTTTGACATTACTACTCCCTGCTAACAAAAAAGAACATCCAGTTTCATATTTTGATTTTCATGCAGTAGGCATGTACTACAGTGCTCAAGGTTTAAACTCATGTAAAAGAGAAACCTGAGGGAATGTAAAAAAATTATTCCAGTTAACAAAACGTGTGAATTGACTTTTGATTATAACATGCAGAATATACTCTGCCCTCTGTTGCAGCCAAACAGAATGTATTTTTACATTTATAGGTTTGCACTTAGACTTGTGTGACAGTGTAAATGTCAGTATAGATAATTTGAACAGGAAAACAAAACGCACTTGACAAGCAGCCAGAAGCTGCACCAACATCAGCTGCAACCACCTGACAGACTTAATTCTGCCATTTACGTTTTATGAAGTTATTAGGCAAAACCAGTGTAACAAAAAAACTGTATCAGAGTGCCACACTGCTATATATACTCCACAAACTTAGATGAGCAAACCAGAAACATAGCATGGCATATCATAAGAACACAATGGTCTCTTCTAGAGAAGTGGAAACTTATCCCCATAATATTCACCTTGTTATTGAATCTAGGTAATACAGGTATCCTTGCAGTTGTTCAAAGCTTTCTGAAATCTTCAAACACCTACTCCCCAGACCTGAACAAAGCCTCTCCTCCTTGCTTTCGGAAAACACAACATGCAGTTATAAGTCACAACCAGCGCTGCTTAGCTTCCTCGTTCTTTGTGATAGTGATCATCATTTACCCTTTGGTCTCCCAAAGGTGTGCCCTATTGTCATCCAATCTATGTAGTTTTTAGCTGAAATGTAAATATGCATTAAAAACTTCACCATCCATACTTGAAAAGAGTTCTGCCCAAGCATATGAGGCCATCACAGAACTCTTCAAGGACCAAAGTTTTTTTTTTTTTTCCAGTAATACAAAGAGAGTGTGCCTTTATAATTACACACATCCATCACAATAATCCAACTAAGACCAGCCAGTGCCAAATCACATACCAGCTGATAGCAAAAGGGGGTGCTCGCCTCCAGGCAGCAATGACAACTTGCTTCCAAGCAGACACAGGAATGCTCAGATCTGTGCCACCTCTGCTCCATACAGTATGCCATGTGGCTTTCTGGAAAGGTGTTTTAAATCCAGGAATGAGTGCTGTACAACAGAAGTCTACTCTCTACGAAGCTTCTCAGAGACATTCTCCTAGGTTTATTGTAAGCTGCAGACAGGTTTGGGAAACTGTTCTTTTAGTTACTACAGAAGCCAACTACACAACAGCTGTGTAGTTAATAAGCACTGAACACATTCCTTGTATGGACCATGAATACAACAGTATTACAGGAAAACTACTATAATGCACGAAACATTTTAGCCATGCAAAGGCACAGAGTCAAACCACTTTGGTGGAATAAATGACTTGGGAGTAAAAAAACCTGGATATCCACACTTTTCTCTATAGAAGGAAGCCCTTCAGAAACACAGCTGCTGCTCATCCAAAGCCTTAATAAAATTTCATCTCAATCTCAAAGATTTTTATCAGCAGAATGTTACTTTCAATTAGCTGAGCTTGTAGTGATTTCTATGACAATCTTTGTAGTTATGCGGTAAATTGGCAGGCACATGCAGCTTAAATAGGACTGTCCATACAGAGTCTCAAAAATAAATTAGCAGCTTCATTATCTATGTACGGTCATCTTCTATTGGCAAGGATGAAATCTTGTATATAACTTCAGGCTCAACTCTATTTTATACTGGTATTATAGCTCTTAAGGCAATAGCACCCTCCCGTGCCAATCTCTTAAAATAGTTTGTTGGCATAAGCTCTCACTACCTTTAAATAACTCTCTATTAAGTGTACACAAAGCAGACTTAGGGCCTAGTATTTTGTGTCTTACAGTGCCTGGCCTGATGCAGCAGCACGAATAGTTCAATTATGTAATTTCCACTACTGTAAGGACAGCCAGAACCTTCTGTATAGAACAGCACTTTCTGAACTAAGGCCTCTCGGTCTCAGAACTTTTATTACACAGTTTCTTCATTTTCTACAAAAGTCCAAGGAGTCCAATAGCTCCTTTAAAGTATTTTAAAATCTTAGAGTTACAACTAAGTTAACAGATTAACTATGACTTTACCAGAAATGTCTGCTCACCCCTGCAGCTGTTATCCTTTTGCTGAGAGAAAAAAAACTAACACTGAAGAATATTGAAAATTCTGAATTGCTTTTACTTTCTGGCAATGCCCTCATATCCTTTTGCCCTCCATGTAAGTGCAGACTTGCACAAGATGATCTTAAAACATCATTAAGGAAAGACAAAGACAGATTCATACATTGTCAGTCAGGCTTACAGTATAACCTAATGCTCACTAGTCTCCTACATGACTCCTCATGCAATTCCTCTCTATTTCATAGACGTTATGGAAAAAAATTCAAATTCCTTGTATAAGATTCCTATCTTCTCTCTCCCCTTCTCTCTGCAACACCACAACAGCAAATTTTAAAGCTTGCCAAGGATCCTAGACATACCATAAGCCGCAGAGTAGACATGCTTCCTTCACCCCTACCTGCTGCACCAGCACCCCATACGATTCCTTCTGCACTTAACAACACTGCCACAAGGACTGGCTCTATGCTCCCCTTACCGAAGGCTTTCTTGCATGCCTGCCTTTATTATTATTCTGAAATAGCAAGCACTGTTGCTACTGAACAACACCAGTTGGATCAGCAAAGACCATCATGGCATGCCAGTGACAGTAACCGAAATGTTTGGTAAGGTCTAGAAGTCTTATAGGAAATGATAATATCTCAAGCATCTCTTCCCTTTCAGCAATGCTCTAGTATCTCCCCAAACCAGCATGTTTCAGACCATTCAAGTTTAGGACAGTCCTTTACATCTCTGCATTTCCGACATATGCTGCACAGAAAAATCAACAAAACTGTATTTGTCTTGGCCAACAAATCAATCAATTCCTTTGTCAGGCACACACAATTTACAGAATGTGTATGATATGTTGCATGCCATGGGTGTAGGTTTCACTAGACTGTGAAGTGTCCATAAAGATGAACGTAACTTTAAAAATACCATCCTGCAAACTTTGTAACTCCAAGATTTTTTTTATCCTGACACAAGTGATGTAGCTTATCAAATGGGTTTAGTGAGCTGTAAACTAAGCTTTGGGTGTTTATTTTTCAAAAACACTTCTACAAAACTTGTGGGAAGAAGTAACAGAGTAGGCTCAAGAACTGTGAATGAAGAGCATCCACATCAAGCTACAACATTGCTGAAGGACAACAAGGGGAGAAATCAATTAAGTACCAGATACACAAGAACTAAATGCTTGAATTAAGATGAAAGGTTTCAGTACTTTTTATTCAATGGTATTTTTAAATTCAGCTCTACATGTACTATATTTTAATAATGTCAATACACAGGCAAAGACAAGTTTTAGCACGTCCATACCCTGTACTAAAAACAAGGTAGTTCAGTTCAAGACAGCTGACTCCTGTCAATGATGTAGAGTAAGCTACCTGGCTTACTACTGCCTTCATCAAGCAGTCAGAACCTGGTGACTGTAACTACAAGCCATTAGGGTCTGCAAGTTCAAAACCAAGCGTACTTTAGAGTAATTCATTTGCATACTTGTATCTTGTATTGATCATGTTTGCACCTATCATTTTATTTACAATTAAACAAGCTGCAAAGACAGTACACGGTATTATGCTTTCTTGTTGAGAAGTTAAATAATTTTCTTCTTTGAACTGCTTAATTTCTTTCTAATAAAAAAGAGCTGAGCAAGCACAACTTTCACCTAGCAATTAAATAAGCACAAAGCATAAATACAGCTCTTCACTTTGCCATACCAAAAATAAAAACTTTTGCTTTCCAAGGTTGAAAACTATTTATGAAAACATCTGCACAAATACATTGCCTCCACCTAGCCTCTTCATCTATTCTTAAATAACCATCATGACCGGAATACTACAGGAATGTAACATTTTTGTAGAAAGATAGCCAGCGGATGCAGACAGCAAACGGCAATTGTTTCAAGGATTCCAGCAATTCAAACTTTGGGTTTGGCTCCTCAGAAGTACTCCCTGAACTCAGTGCAGTCCTTTACAAAAATCTCTTCATCCTGCACATTTTAATTTTGATGAAAGTTAACAGATTTGGTGAACAACACTTCAGTTTTCAAAATTCCCCTCTTCTAAACTCCAGCATCCACCATTGATCGTCTGAATAGAAGTTTACAAAGACTTGCAATGTGAGCATTTATTGTTAATTAGCTACTTAACATTTAACAGAGATCTGCTCTTGGAAAGAGACACTGAAAATACAAGATTCCTCTAAAATTTCTTTTACATAAAGTGTGAGATTAAACAAAAACTTTCTCTCTGTCTTACAAAACGTACTACGGGCACAATCATAATATGTAATTATAAAACTGATCCTATTCTTAATAAACAATGCGCTACTTTTTCCATACTTCCATCTATAACTGCTTCAACATAACATCCTTAAGCAAACAAACAAAAAGGACAAACAGTAGCTTTGAGCCTACAGAAATTTTCTTTAGTGTTCAGAACCTTTTGAATATTTTCTTTTTTTTTTTTAAATCTTTTCCTGAGATTATTTAATTTATAGGACAGCATCATCAGACATCTGAATAATTCTGCCTTTTTAACTTTACATCATTTAACTACTAAAACTCACTAGTTAGTCTTTTTATGTAAAAGACTTTCAGTCATCTATTTTTATGTTACCATACACATAGATATAATTCGATTAATCATGTTAAGAATCAGAATATCACATCATAGGAGAAGACTTTTTTGGTAAGCATCAGATACAATAGCATTAAATGTCAGAAAGGCATTTCTCTGCACTAGTATCTGTGCAGCCCTCTCAGCCAGTGCAGTGACAGTACAAACTCACAGGATCTTCTGCTCTTTTTGTCAGTTTGCCACAATCAGCACTTCAGAATAATTAACTTCGCATATGGATAATTTTTAATATTCAGAATAGCTAGGAACAGCAATAAGAGTTTTTCCTCCAATTAAACCAGGGTAAACTAAAGCCTAGGAAAAATAAAAGTTTAGCGTCATGATTATTATTAAGCACAGACTGTAAACACAGGCATATACAAGAAGGCGGCACAAAAAGCCTCAGTCATTTGCCGTACTTATATGAATAGTACAGATTATGAATGCACACACATTATGAAAACAGAAGCGCTTGAAAGTCACAGATGTGCTACAATTATAGAATAGAGCCATAAATTATTTAGCCACTTCATACAGGATGTTTCCTCTCATGCAAACAGTAAAAAAACCCCATATTCAAAGCAGTTTTAGAGTATACTTGTCTGGACCACACTTTTGAAAACTAAGATTTTAGAAAAGAAGTAACTCACTTCTGTGCCACAGCAGTGACTTCAGTTAAAAACGTGCAAAAAGCTTCTGAAGCATTATGCATTATTTACACATAAACCTGCCAACCACCCTCTGTAATTCAGCCACAAGTGATCATGCAAGACACGTGATGGTGTATGACTTTCATTTTCAAATGTTGTAATACCAGGACAAAAGTCTGATACTCCCATCTGGACCCACAGCCAGTATGTGGGATCAAAGCGGATACACGTCTCCTTCCGAAGATAGGCAGCTATGGATGTTACCACAAGGAATAAGGCATCTTCCCTAGATGTAGGATCCTATCACCACTAAACACTATCTGGACTCACAAAAAGTTTTAACTTCTTTTCAGTTACATACTTATTAATCAATCCTAAACTTGCCTCACAAAGAGCAAAGAGGTGGTTCCATGGTTTAACACGAGATGTGAAGAGCCCTTTTCTCACATGATACATCTTCAGAAACCAGAAGTTTCTGCATGTCATTTGGCTGAATTACATGGTTTTGAAAAGGCTGAAATAATAGAAGGCAGACTACTCAGGACTCATTTTTGCTGAACTGACGTTTTTGTACATTGCCTACTGCCTCTTTAAATAGTCTCATCCTAGCACAACTCTCTCATTAACTTGTGAATTAGTTCATCAGCCCATAACAAACAGGTTCTTACAATGGTATTTATTTTGTTCCACAGATGAAAAAACTGACTGGAAAACAAACCAAAATTTGTTCTGAGAGAGTCACAAATGTCACCAGAAGGCCACAAATCTTTTTTAAAAAATTCCCCGCTCTCAACAGTTATACTTCAGCTAAAGTTGTTTCCTGTTATACACTTTCAAATACTTCCTATTGTCTGCCCCCCATCAGTAACTTACAACAAACAGTATCTGGACTACGAAGTCATTTAAGCTTGATGTTAGCTCCAAGCTACCATTTTTAAGGGTAGCAATACAATTTCAACACAAGGCAACATAATAACAAACTCAGATTTTTTTTTTTGTCATTTAAATAACTGTTCAGAATTCTTTCATGTTAAGACCCTTCAATTTTAATTCATAAAATGACGTACCTTGTTTATTAGATGCTCAGTGACCACTTCTCTTAGTCCAGTGTAGAGTTTTTCGCCATGTTTATGCAATACCATTGTATATGCATTCCTATACAGCTCCTCAAAACTGAGACCACTATTGTTCTTACGCTGGATCTCTTGGATTGCATTTTTTAGAAGATCCCAAATGCTGTTCACATATTTCTCGTCCATAGTCATCTGTAAAAACAAAACAATGCATTGCTGTTTAGAATCAAGAAAGATCACTACAGAAAGTTATCTTTAGAAGTTGTAACACCGGGAGCAGTAATTGCTTCTGCCACATTTTGTTGATTCCGTTATCACAAGGTTTCTTACACTTTATCAAAACGGTATTTATCAAACTAGTAGGGATTTCAAGAAATAGTTACGAAAATTATAACTTGTAAAAGCTTATTGCTTTTCTCCTCCAGAGCTGCTACTCCACAGAACCCAACTCCAGAGCCTGTGCAGGTGGGACGGCAGGTAAACTGTGGACATGAGTCTTTTCTCTGCTCTTCCTCCACAGTGTTAGCAATGACAACCAGCTAACTTTCCTCACACACTAACGTGCTACTTGGCACCTCATAAGTCCCACCACAACACTACCTAACCAGACCCCAAATCAACTCGGACAATAAAAGATAATAATGGCTGACACGGAGTTAGCAAACTTAGTCATCTGCTTGAACTAACCAGGTTTGGTTTTTTTTTTTGCTTTATTTACAGCCATGTACTAACGGCCAAAGAATTACTTGCCTACAATATTGTTCCTACTATTTAAATACTTAGAGGCGTTGTTGAAAAACCCCACAAATGTCCAGAATTAATATCTGTATTGAACATATTTCCATGGCACAAATATGGTTAAATAACTTGCTACAGGATATGCATCAAGCACTGAGCTGAACATGCATCCGCTTGATCTGTTATTCAGACACTATATACCTCAGTAAATACACCAAATAAAAACTACAGCAATAAAGAAAAATTCAGAGAAAGAGAGAAACTCTTAGAAGAAATACTCTCAATGTAACAGCAAGCCAACTTTTGTCCTCTACTACTGCTTAGTGCGAATCAGTGTACAATTGTGCTTCGCCAATGGAAAGGTGCTTCAAAATATGATGCTTCATTAAGCAGTACCTGGGATGGTAAATAAGTGCAGCAACAAAATATCAGCTGTCAGTATTGCTTAAAGTTTGTGATTTCATCACGCTTCATCACTCAGATGAAATAACAAACACATTTTTAATTGAAACAAGCTTAAAATGCAAACTTAAAAGTCTGGTTTAGTTTATAGAAAAAGGCACTGATCTAGCATTTTAGAGAAAAAGGCTGAAGAAAGGAAAAAAGCCACTATTACCAGATATACTGTGGAGAAAGAAAATATCCCAGAGTCTACCAACACTGTCAAAGCAGCCTTGAAAATAAGAGCTGAAAGTAGTAAAAGAATAAAGAATAACAGTATGACATTATAGAGGAAAATCATAACCAGCCCTGTTCTCTTTTCTCCTTTGCCTTCCACACAAAAACTACCAGGATAATAAACATGGAAGACTAGATTTGCCTGCATTTGTAATCAAACACAATGAGCAGAATTTTTTTTTCATTAAAAGTACATTTTTTACATGCAATTTCAAAATATCAAGTTTTCTAGGCATTATAAATAAAAGTACAGCTCATAATAACGATAAGCCATTCGCCGCCTTGGGAGGGAATAGGCTGCTGAGCAAAGTCAAAACAAGACACATATTCCTCTATCCTACAAAGATTTGCATGATAAAAATAATCCTGTTGCTACTTTTTCCACTCTCCTGATACCAGATCCACTAGACTATTAATCTGTATGTACCCAAAACTTAAGAGGTATGTCATAGCATATCTAAAACAAAAACCAAACAAAAAAAATCACAAACATTCAAAAACTCTTAGCCCCCTATCTCCCAAAACCAAAACATCAAAGTAACAGAGAAATGGTGGAACATCATCCCCTCCTGCTTTTTGCTTATTCTGCTACATATAATATTGAAAGGTCAATTATTGTATTTATAATTTGCATTTTTACTACATTGGTGCCTCTTCAGGGAAATTATTTTCTAAAGCCTTCCTGAACAAGCAATTTTACAAGTACTGATAATGAAGACAACCATTTAGAATTGCAGACAGCAATCCAAATAAAAGCTTTTCAGTTTTCCTTTAAAAAAAAAAAAAAAGGTTTTGTTTTCAAACAAAGCATAGACTCAAATCAACACTTCCCAATGCCATTTTCTCCCCTTTGCTAATCAAAAATCTCCCAGCTATCATGACAACCTTTTTATCTCAAATGCGATTTAATTGCTCATTGCATTTTAAAAAAAGTATGATGTGTATAAAACAGGCAAATCCCCAGCATCTAGTTTGAAGAGGTACTAGAGCACTGCTGTTTCTGGGTTGGTCAGCTGGTAAACATTTCTGTATGTTCCAGATAAGCAGTACATCTAGTAATTCACATCTGTTCAATAAAAAGCTAAAAGTGAACTTCTACTTTTAACCCAAATGTTAAAAAATGAATGAATGTTTATAAAATTATTTGCTCCAAACTTGCCGAACACAAACACGAACACACAGCTGTCTGCAACTTAAAAATTGACAGACCACGAGCTGCTCTGAAAGCACAAGAAAGATCCATAAAAGGTAATTAAGGAGTGCACATCTCAATGGGATAAATATACAGAAATATTTAAAATAGTATTATAAAGTTATCTTATTACCTTTTAAGATTAAGCATGAAGGACTCTGTTTCTCAGTGCACCTTCCTATTCTGCTACTGACTTAAGATTAAGTTCTTGGAGGTTTTGTGGGAAAAGGTTTGCTGAAGTTCTAGGATATCAAGCTAGAAGAGCACTGCCTTCCAAAAATGACATGCATAACTAGCTTGTTTGCAGCAGTGTTTTATAACAAAGTGAAGACTCCTAGTACTTCAAATAACTACACTCTATTGGTCAGTAAGTGACTACAGTAAAGCTTTATCAAAAATTTATTATTTCCTCTCCACTGCTGAAAAGTTGTTTAGCTTTTGAACAGAACAGGTCTTCCTGCATCATTATCCTCAAAGTTATGCAAGAACTGCAATGAATAAATATACTCTTGTATTATTTAATTCACAGGTTCACCTCTTTTCATTCCCCTTCCTTAAGTCAAGCTTGTACGTAGATTCAAAAAAAAAAAAAAAAAAAAGCCAAAAAACCCAAATAACTAAGCAATAAATAAGTTTGTGATGGTACTAGAACATTTTGGCATCTTTCAGAGTTTGGAACAAGCACATCTCTAAAAACACTACTGGAGAACTGTGATCCTAACCCCCCAGTCTGACCCAGCAGTGAAGATTTATGCAACTCTCTAGAACCCTATCAACAAAGACTATAAGTGATTCACTTCCACAAACATGAATACAGGACCAGATGTTTTTCCATGCTCATTCCCAGATCTCCTCTAATGGTTATATTTTAAAAGTTAACTCCACAGTTGTAATACAGTTGCCTTGCTTGTGCCTTCTACTGTTGCAGATTTAAGCAGAAAGTATATTACTGCTTCTCCTGATACTTAAAAAAAACACAAAACCCCAACACCTAGGTTCAGAAAAGCTTTCAGAAGCAAAATCCCTGTAAATTCAGCAGTGTTTACACCCAGATTCACCAATAAAATAAGAAGCCAGTGTCCAAAGAGAGAAAATGTATTAATGTACTCCAGTTTATGTGAACATTACCTTTCTTGGGGAATGGGAGAGCGATCAAGTCTGTTATTGGCAGGAGAAATAGCTGTTTATAAGAAGCCGCTAGTTGGAAAACTTCCACAAACCGCTGCCCAAATGCTAATGATTCAAAGATGCAACTTGAACACAAACATCTGAACTCAAAGCTTAGCAGAATTAGATCTTGAGGAAATTGGACTAAAATATCAGGGTACATACAAGTGCAATCGTTTCGCAAAAGTCTGCAAAGGACACAAAAGGTCCTTTATTCCACAGTACTGCCACAGTGCAGGATCAGATACATGCAAGCCCTTTCTTTAACAATGTTTGTCTATCCTATTAAAATCCCTAAGACCAAATAAACAATCCCTGTCAGCAATCTATTGCCATTATCACCCGAAGAGCATGACACCAGCAGGTAAAGCTAGTAAAAGCCCTGAATATACTTCTTAGTGTCTCCCTCCTAGAAGCTAACACTACAGACACTACCTCTTTTGAATAACTTTATCAGCATTCCTTAAATCAAAAGGGTCAAATAGCTAAACTTCAGTAGCTTTGGTACTGTGCTGGTTTTTGCTGAAAAGACAGACATGGACATACTGGAGAGAGTCCAGTGAAGCACCACTAGGATAACTGACTGGAGCACCTCTCATATGAGCAAAGGCTGAAAAGGTCAGGTTGGATGGACTGTGAAGTTTCCATCCTCGGAGATATTCAAAAAGCCATTTGGATACGGTCCTTAGCAACTGGCTCTAGTTGACCCTGCCTGAGTAGGGAGGTTGGACAAGATGACCTCCAGAGGCACCTTCCAACCTCAACCATTCTGTGATTTGGTGATATACGTTACAGCTGTACACCAAGGAAGCCAGAAAAATAGAGCTCCCTGAGTAAGTGTGACCTATTAGAACTGCCAGCACCAGTCTTCCAACTGAAATGCAGCTCAGGATAACAAAGATGAACAACAAAATGCTTGTGGTCACCAGTGGAACCAGGCATTTGTTCCCTAGCTTATATCAACTACAGCCACAGAACAACACTAAAGCTCCCAGATTCAAGCAGAACAAACAGATCTACTGCTGGAAATCCAGATCACTCTGCATAGAAATAAATGTTTTGGGGGTGTAACTTCCACTCTATACAATTTAGCTTTTACAACACCGTTTCCTTTGACCACAAGTTCTTTTCATATCCTTCTCTGTTGGTCATTTTGCCCTTAAAACTACAAAACTTGCTCCTTATATAACCATGCTTGAAGTGCTTTGAGTTGTAAGGAAAGGCAGCTACAGGAGTAAACTAAGAACCTGCTGAATTCTTGATGGTTTACACCAGCTTACTTTTACTGGAAGTAGCTATTTAAGTCTTCTTAAGCAAGAGGTGGTTAAGAAAGTGAGGAAGAGGTAACAGATATCCTACAGAATCTTGGTAGGAGTATCCACAGAGGTTTACCTACCAGCAAAAACAGGAGGCATGTGAACTAGTACTCACAAGACTAGTGACCAGACACAGCTTCTCATCCTTCTTGCAGAAGAAGTTTCTAGACAGACAAGTTCTATAAAGTTCTCCCAAAGATCTCTGACCAAACAGGCTATTGTTACTTCTCAGAATTTTTAACAGACTGTAAACACACTTGCAGGACATCTTTACTTTAAAAAAAAAATCACGAACATGGCTACTCATTTTTTCTACAGACTAGCTGCAGAGTGCTTATCATGATTCTACACACCACCAAGTGAAACAGATCAATTTGGAAATTATTACTGCAGACCATTGTTTCTCAAAACTTTCAAAAAATACAACCACCACCTGCCTCATTCCTTTCTATGACATCCTTTAGGTCTAAGATTGAAATTACAGAATGCAA
The DNA here is from genome assembly GCF_000699245.1 of Pterocles gutturalis. NCBI lineage: Eukaryota > Metazoa > Chordata > Aves > Pterocliformes > Pteroclidae > Pterocles > Pterocles gutturalis. The sequence goes on from NW_010134906.1 coordinate 30,774, forward strand.
GTGTTTATTCTCTCTACCTTGAAGGATGCAAGTGGCTACCAACAACTGAAGTTCATTAGCATCTCTGGCAGTAAACATTTGCACCTAGTGACTGCAGCCTGTTCTCCCTCTCTCATTTCCTATCCCTCAGCAGACAAAATGAGCAGCAGCTGACTGCTGCCATCTAGAACTGCCACAGCAGGGGTCCTGACTCCCAGTCCAAAAGGCAAGGGAGGCTGTCAAAACTAACAGTCTACACTTCCATTTCAAGACAGAGCATTCATCAGTGTGGTATTAAATGCTCTGTTACACAATAACTCCACATCCTTAGCCTGGATCCTTCATTCTGGATGAAGCTTGGCTGAGGCTATCCAGAAAAGGGAAAGA
>NW_010134906.1:31170-43405 GCF_000699245.1 Pterocles gutturalis
AGCACATTTCCTGCCTCAGAATCTAATCACTACCTGAGATTTTATAAACCCTTCCAATATTGTTAAATTAAAAGACAAGAATTTACAATGACAGAGACACTATCTAGTGTTTGCTCCAAGAATATATATGAAAAATAGCATATTAAGATATGGAACTACATATTCTTCAACTACAGAGCAGATAAAATGTACTCCTATTAATGGCAAATGGAGAGCTCAATATTCACACTTCTCTGAATTTTGAGGTTTCAATCACTGTGTAGCGATGAGCTTATCTGGAAGAACCTACATTGGCTACACCTCAGCACCTAAGAAACATCAATACGTCAAGAAGTTAACAACGCTGTAACATCCACACAAAAATAAAAATAACTAATCTCCGACCAATCAAACACACCAGGCACAAAACTCCTCAGTAGCATTATCTGAATAGGTTGACTGTTACATACCAAAAAACATGACTGAAAGCTAAAATGAACACAAAGAAAGTAAAAGCCACCCTGACCTAATAGTGATGACCCTAGCCTGTATTGGGGCTACTACTCCACTTTGTCCATCTGCTGAAAGAGTTACAGGGAAGTCATAGCAAAGTGTTACCAAAACTGGTCCTAATAACTAGGCTTTCACTTCTAGGTGACCTGTAACAACAACTGGAGATAACAACCCAATATTATCCACTTCTCCTAAGAGTGCAGGAAATGCCTACGCCACTATTATACTTCCTCAGAGGGTGTGTGTGGTGGTGGGGAATCTATGCCTATAGCTTGCTTATGGCATCTGACAGTTATAATTTACAACACTAAATATTGACACAATTTTTAACATCTGTGTTTTGTTCTTCACTCATCCCTTGACATTCAAGCCTTACCCTTGTTTGGGTGGGCAATCTCTACACTGAACTTCTCCAGATCCCTCCTGCAAGGAATATTCATTGCCTGCACCCTGCTCCATTCCAGGCTCAGAAGATAAGCCAAGTAACCAGTACTGAGGGTAACCCCATAAAGACCAACAGAAAAATTAGCTCTAGTCCAACCTCAAAAAAGGCTCAAGCCTCTGTAGAATAAGCAGGGCCCCAGGACAACAGTCAGTAGTAGAAATGGAGGAATCACACATCCACCTCTCCTTCCCAGCCCTCTCAGGCTTTACTCAGCAGAAGCAAGCAAAACGTGCAATTAAAGTCAAGAAAAGGGAATCCTCTCGGTCAACTGAAACATCCAAGAGAGCTGCAAGATTTTAGGCAAAACCCTTTCCTTCTCCACTTTGCTTAAATTCTGCAGCAATGCAAAGCTATTCTGTCAGCATGGAGTGAAGAGGTAAGTAGATTTAAAAAGTGATTGTTCCTTAAAAGACAGAGTTGTACCTCCTGTGTAGTGACTGACAGATTTGGTCTACCTCCAAGGTATTGTCTCAGGGCACTGCTGGTCTCATCACAAAGTAAGTGCTGCTTTGGGGTGGGGACTTGAAGAGGAAGGGGTTTGGTTGATTCGTTTTGATAAGCTTTCCAGCAAACTGGAATATCCCCAAGAACTTCCTTTTCTAGTAAACCTAAAGCCCAGGAAAAAATATTTGCTTCTCCTCTTACAAGGTAACATTTGTCTGCATTACAGGTAGACCTGACAGGAGCTTCACCACACAACAGCAATGTAACACTCTATATTAAAAGTTTAAAGCAAGTCTTGAATAGAAAATATCGTATTGCAGCAACAGTTTTGACATGTTTAGGAGACTGAAGAAATTTAAAGAAAGATCAGAGACTCATTTCTCTTTCATATTTTGGGAACCGATTCAGAAGAATGAAACTAATCCTGAACTGCCAACATACCTCAGTTATTCTAGATTTCAACTTTTATTCAACACAATTTCTTCATTTTTCCCAAAAGCCCCTCCTCAACTTCAGTTCTGCAAATCTGTGCAACATAATATCCTGGAGGAAAGGGCAAAAAACAACAATTCCTCCCAAACACCCATTTGACCTAAACTGTGACTATGAACTACATAAATTCGAGCAGCCATCAGTTACTGAACAAACACAGGGCAAAAGATAGCCTAAAACTTTTTGGTTAATTTCTTTAAAAAAAAAAATGCAAAAAACAATGGAGACAATTTGGAGAGGCAGATAACTAAATATAAACTGAAACACAAAATTACAAAAGACTAAGGACGACGGTCTTTCATAAAAGGGTTTCACAGCATATCCCAACTGTAAAAGACAACATTTTTAGTCAGCAGTAAATAGCAGAAGTGAAGTAAATAGCACCTACTTCCTTCCAAACAAGGTCCGTGTGTATTCACTACTCTCTAATACTGTTGAGACTCTTTGATTTGCCAATTCTTTCAATGTTTCTATGAGACAGATTCTTGCACGACACGCTTAAGTCTGTGGACAAGAGTTACTTATCTTTTTCCTCTCCTGCAGGTCCATTAAGGGTTGTCCACAAACTATGTTATACTAAAAAACAACTTATGGGTTCAGTTTGTAATTTATGATGTTCAACTTAAAAAATGCACCTTTAAACAGACACTGTCATTAATACAGATAAAAACATAACACTATTTGTCGGACTGGGTCCATGAAAAATGAATGATAGCTCACCAGCCTCATTTTTCATTCACTTATTGGTATACATGGATTCAAATACACACCTTTATGGTTCTGTATAAAAACTACATCAGTAAGTAAAGTAACAACATAGGATAATCAAAGTCAGTAAACACTGTATCTAAGATCACTTATACAAAGCTTAACTCTGCCTCTTACACACATCTGTCTTACTATTTATCTTCCACAAGACCCAAACCTCTTGAAATACACCTATGCTTTAGTCAGCAAGGACTGGAGGATGTCCTCCAGCACAGCTGAATATTGGGGAAAAACAAATAAAACAGACCAAAATTACCTTCTTTTCAACATAAATGTTCAAAGATACTACTAATTACACTAGGGACTTTATCCTAGAATTACATGCTTTGCCTGAAGAGGACAGCAAAATGTATTTCTCTATTTTTAGTGAAATACTAAGTTTCCAAGTTACCGCCCCCCCCCCCGCAGCGTCTGCGGACAAAGACAAGTGCCTTTTCAAATACCAAAAGGCATTATCGTAAATGATTAAATCTCCCCTTTCCACAATGCTTCTGCCCACCTGCCATCACGTTATAAAACTTGTTTTAAAAAAAGTTATATTTAAAAGATAACAATTAGCTGGTTTTGTTCAAGCTTCTAGCAGAACTGAATTGGCAAGAGGCCAAACGTAGGAAGTTCTAGGTCAAAGACAGTTGTCATTGCTACAGAATGGAAGTGCTTCTACTGCCAAAATAGCAACATCGCCTGTATTATTAACCAAGGTTCTTTTCAAAACATTTAATGACATTTCTACAGAGCTCATTACTATAGTGCCTGAAAATGGAGGAGTATTATAAAACACCTATAATGAAACTACTTTTTTTCCTAAGAACACTTCAACCTAAGCAAGTAAGGAAGAACTGCCTCTACTTCTGAAACTTCTCTTACTAATTCAGAAACTGTTAGAGCTGAAGTGTAGATCTAAGTTTACGCTTCAAAAAGTCTGAGCTTTCACATTTGACTTTGTAAGGTAACGGAAGCATTTTCAGACATGAAATAATTTTTTAGCTTATTTCAGTGGTTGCACTGATTACTTAAGGTGCGAATAACACCCACAGGGGAAAAAAAGAGTGTATCAGGTCAGGATTGATTAACTCAAAAAAAAAAAATCCCTTCTGAATGAGAGGAATAAAATCAAAGCAACCTGGTCTAGTGGAAGGTGTCCCTGCCCACATCAGAGGGGTTGGAACTAGACAATCTTAAAGGTCCCTCCCAACCCAAACCATTCTATGATTCTAAAGCTTTGACACAAAAAATCTGCCTACTTCATGTCTCCTTCCCAAAATAATATATTTAAATATGCATCAATATTTCGAAGGCTAGTGAGAAGTTTAGAGTCCTCTTGACTCACTTCAGAAGCAGCAATTCTAAAATAATTTTCCCGAAACTGAAGTGATGGAAAAAAAAATTCTGAAAGGCTTGTGTAACAGCAGGAAATACGTTCCTGAAAGAAATACAATAGCTTTAAGGTTTCTGTCCTAAACAAAGCTTGTGTTAAAAAAAAATTTGAACCTAAACAGAACAGCAGAAATGGAAAGAGGAGCTGAATTTCTGGGACTGAATCATCCTTCTCATCTATCAGCAGGATTCTGGAGGTCTAGAAGGTGCAGGGAGAGACAGGTAGTTCTGCACCTGAAGAGCTCAGCTGTGTATCTGTAGATGTCAAACAGGCTCTTGCAAAGGTGAAATGACAGACAGTGAAAACAGTGGCACAAAATTTTATAAAACTACTGGGTATGCCTTTCTCTATTTACAAACAAGTGCCAGATCCTAAAAACTTAATTCAAGTCATTCAACGTTTCACTCTGCAATAAAATCTTAGAGCATCCACGGACATGCTTTTCGAAATCTGATGACTATGTGACTATGAGCAAACTACCGCAAAGTAAGTTCAACAGCATTTCCTCAAAGCAGCTTATTTGGGATAACTGGCCATGTGCAGGCTCTTATGCTGCAGTAGAAGGAGGGTGGCTCATTCCTCCCACACTGGAATTCCTTCCAATGTACTAAAGACTTAGGAGAAGAAAGTTGTTATCTAGAACCTAACAAGGTTTACTAACAAAGATAAAGAATTGCTGGAACTCTCAAATTACAATGGGATTTAGGTACAGGACTCTCTTAATCTCCTTTTAAAACCCAGGTGCCATACTGCAACGTTCCAGGTAACATGCAGTAGGTTGAAACTGTCGTAAGAGACAGCGGGTCACAGAAGCTGTCCACAGAAGCTGCACTATTATACCCCAGCCTGCTACTCTATCACTCCTAAATTTAAACCAACAGAAATCTTTCTCTTTTTTTAACCTAAGTCAAAAACAGTTTAAAACTTTGATTCAGCATGTGATCATACTTCTATTAGGTTTAAGACCATCATCCCCAACACTACAAAGTAAAAAATAAATAGCATTAATAAGAGGCAAAGTCACAGGGTTTTCAGCAAATCTTTTATATTAATGACTTGTATAATATACTTGAAGTATAATGAGTTCAAAGTACAACGGGAGATGCTGCATGCCTCTTAATCCTAGTTAAGAACTGCCAGGGGAAAGAGCAATGATGTTCTGCACATCCGAACCTTCTGTGGCAGGCACCGAGTCTCCTCAGGGGTATCATCTCTCCAGGTGAAAAAGCCATTTGTTCATTAACTTCCCAGCCTCCATGACCTGGATTCAGAAAGCTTCCCTGAACCACAAATGGCCGATTACTTGCCCACTAAACTTCAATGCAAATCCCAGAAGAATTATTTCTGGGTTTTTTCAATTAACCCACAAGTAGCTCAATATTTTACAACTGTTCAAAAATCAACATTATTTAAAGAGGAAATCTGTGAAACACACACCAATTTATACAGCTTGTAGACATTTCCTGAAGCCATTTCAAAACAAGGAACGCAATGAACAATTTAAGGGGGATAAAGGGAGGGGGTGGACAGAAGGACCCTTAGAGGCTTTTGGGGCTTGATGACAACTCCTCCTCTGTAATGATAACAGCATAACAATTTGAGAATTTTTACAGTAAATAAAAGATAAAATTTTATGACAGAGGTCACCAGAGGATACTTTATTTTCTCAGCTTACTTTGGGGAGGGGAAGGAAGATACACTCAATACATCACTTATATGTTTACAGATAATCAATAGCCTGCATGCTGACAATAACCTTTCTCTGGGGGGTTTTTGCGCCATACAGTGTGTACACCATGGTCGGATACACAAATCACCAGTGCCTGGAAGAGCAAGACTAGCACTAAAATGAGTGCAACAGAAAAACAAATCCAGAGCTACACATGGAAATTATACCCACATATATAATATCAAAAAATAGGTCCACTCAGATGCTACCCACACTTTAAAAACAAAAGTAGTGTGAAAGTAAAAAGAGAGTATTTATTTCAATAAAGATTCTTCACATATGAAATGTAAAAAACAGACAGGCACAGCCTGTACTCAGACTACACATAGTATAAGAAATGAATGTTATGATTTTTTGATGAAATAAGCTAGTCCAATTTTATATCATTCACATGTATAATTTAAATTACTATTGTCTTCATTTAGGTCTATTCTCATTAGTATTTAACCAAAAATTGGTATTTCCACAAATGCACCTCATACATAACCATAAACAAATAAAGCAAGTTATCTGCATATATTTTGCATACTACTATACTTTATTTAAACTACAAGCAAGACAGTTTCAGCCCTCAACCACTAATTTTATGCACAATTAATGAAAGAATCTAGGCAACTCCACAGCAAGCACCATCCAAATGTAAATGTTTATTACAGTTTTTTTCCTCCTTGCTGTATTCAGGTATTAAATGCACTTTTTTCCTTCCCTAAATGTATATATTAAAAATGTCAATATGCAAGTTATTTTGTTCAGTTATCTAACAGCATTTACCTCTGCTGATATACCAGTACTTGCACTGTCACAAAAGAACCAGTAGTGACTTAAAAATTCTACTGGCTTTAACTGAACCTCAGAAAAATAAACTAAACATATGATAAAAAGTATGCTGAGTCACGCTATAGTTTTCTACTACAGTATTTCCTACTCCTTGTTTCCACAAAAACTGGCTCAGAATGAGAAATACGAGCTCACTTTTTCCAAGAGTTGTTTCTCCACATGTACAGCTACCAGAAACCAAAGATAACAGTGATCATACACACGAGGTTAAGAACCTATTTTGGACTGTAATGGAATCACTGAGCATTTTATGAATGGACTCAAATCAAACTATCTTAAGAAAATTAGTCCCAGTCTACCACAAAATGTTTTCACCACATACAGAAAGATTATCAGACACTACAGATCAGCCGTGGTGATGACAATTTAAAAGTACCTGCACTAAGGCTACCTGTCCCACAGATCAAAGCCAGACTTCAGAATACATATCTGAAATTCTGATAAATATTGCCACTTATGCCATATACACCTGCCCTGAAGAGATTTTAAAAAGAAACATTCTGAAAAACTCTAATAATTTTTCTAGAAAAAACTTTTGATTTTTATGTTACTTACCCTTATTGTAACTCTCAATGTAGAATACCAAAAACTCTTCATCAGTTTTATAGCAACTCTCATAAAGCCCATTCACCTACCACTACCAGAGAAAAACAGTAATTCCAGTTCAATAACACACTACTATACAACACAAGAATGAAGAGGTGGAGAAACCTACCAAGCGACTTAAAAAAATTCAGATTGAATTAGCCAGTATAAAAATCATAACAGAATGTTAGTGGTGTTATTTTATACTCTTGCATGAAAATCAAGCCAATGTCAAATACAGGCAAGATCCATAAACAGCAGGACTCTCTGCAAAGCCCTGCAGAGGCACTTACTCAAAACTCAGACCAACTGGAATGATGATTGCTCAGAACTTAAGATTCAGCTAACAATGAAAAACAAGAAAATCTGCAACTAAACCCTGAACATCTACAGAATTCAGGAATTCTAAAGACATTAGTTTAGACCACAACCAAAAGAGAATATGTACAGTGTGTTAAAAAAAAAAAACACAACTAAACCAAAAAACCACCTACAACTACTCAAAGACTATGCTGGAATTACTGTTACCATCTCATAAAAATTCTAAGTGTACTATTAGGGCATTCAGTCTGCTCATGGCTTTTCTTTAAAAAAAAAAAAAAGTATGTGAAAATTGGAAGACCTTCATAATATAAACTGTCCAGTAAATATCAAGTATTTCTGTATTTTTCTGTAATTTACACCAAAACAACACCTTTTTCATTTGAATAATATAAACAGTATTTTAGTTTTTTTGGTCTTTTTCATTTCTAGCTTTTAAACCTACTAAAATTTTACTTGTGAACATGAATTTATTACTACTGTATACACTTTATGGGTTAATAGCTAAGATGCTCTTATAAATATATTTGAGAACATAAAACAATCAAGATTCAAAAGGCCAGCCATGTAAAACATTAAGTTAACTGGGTGGTCTTGCAGCACCCAATGGGTTTACTTTAATCAGAGCTGAAAAAGCCTGCAGTAAACCATCCTTCAGTTCTATCCTCATCCCATCATCCATGCCTCTCCATTCCATCACCCATACAACACGCATGCTCTAAGGCTTGCAAACCAAAGCAGAAATACACATATTGTTTACATAATCTGAACACTTAAAAATCTAACTGCAGTTCCAAGTGTCTTCTACCGTCTGTCTGCTGTAAGGTGCTCAAGTAAGACGCTAAATTCACATCAACTTCTTGAGTTGGTAAATCTACATGTTATAGGTTGAAGCACAAATTTAACAAATCTCATCTCAACTTGCATCATTAATTCCCCAAGACTCAAAACAAACCACAGAGGCAGTCAGCATTCCCTGACAAAAAAAAAAAGAAGCCTTCTGCCTACACAAAGCTTAAAACAAGAAGCTGTTAGGTCTGAGGAGAAAGGAGCAGTAGCAATGAAAACATACTCTCTCATGGACGAGTTGATGCCATTTACTTCTAAGTTTACAAAACTTTATTCGAGGAAGTAACATCAATTGATAAATGGGGTTGAAAGAAGCCAAAGGCTGTCTCTTCTTTTTACACAAGATGAAATGAGAATTTTCTTGAGCACAAGTATTTCAGACTAAATGAATCAGTGAAGTGCTTATACACATATACACACACATACACAGATACACTTGCAAGACCCATCCTATCACAAGTGCATGCACAGGATCTCCCTAAATGCTCTCCAGAACCCACAATGTAACCATATAATAGTTCTGAGAACTGGCAAAACACTGTTTTGTACCCTTCCTCTAAAGAGGAAAGATAGCTCTGCAGGAAGTGAAAATTATTAAAAGTACAAAAAACTCCCCAAAAAACAAAACACAAAAAAACCCAAACCCCAACCATAAAAATCAAACCAAACATCCTACAACAGGTCATGCTGGTTTTCAGAAAGATCTGTCCAACCAATTTTAAGGGAACGACTGACATACTGCACTGAGAGAAGGATGAGTTATTGCAAAAAAGTTAAATTCAACACAGCTTAACATTACTTGTATAACTTTTGAAAATTAATTCCCAAACTGCTTTCCAAACTCTCACATACTGTTTATTTCTATAAGAAAAGTGCATTTTTTTTTACTTTTTACAACTTTTCCATCAAAACACATTTAAGGCTACTATTTTCCACTCACTAAGCAGTCACAGCAAAACAGCTCAAATACACCTGCAGGAAACATAATTTATACATGCCAGATCTCCATTAAAGACATCACATCCCTCCAAAAGTTTTAAGTGCAAATCTAGCGTTCTTTGGCACCAGTTTTCACAGATCAACTAAGCCATCTTAAAAATCAGATTTGCTGCAGACTTGGTTTGAGAGCTTTTAAAGCATTCCTTTAGCCAGCAGCAAGGGGCTCACTGAGAGTTAAGCAACATGAGCCAACTTAAGACCCTGAGAGTACTTTAAACCAGGGAAGGGAAGAAAACAACCCCCAACACTTCTCCAAAACAGATGCAATTAATTCATGTTTTGATAGGAGTATCAAAGAAAAAAAAGAATGCATCCTCACCTGGATTACTTGTGACAAAGATTATCACTCTCTAAATCAAGCCCAACTAGAGAACACAAGAAAATTCTTCTTAATAAGTTAGGTTTTAAATTAGAAAAATAAATGTATTTCTTCTATTGTGAACAGAAAAATTGATTAAATGAATAGAAAACTTCTCCTCAACTACTTTTGATTACTCCGCAACCCACTTCAGCAAAACAGCATGCCCTGTACTCAAAGTCACTGCCTTTGAGGTAAGAAAAAGTACATCAGAGCACATGCCAGGAGCTAGTAAATATTAACGGACACTTGGGATGACAGATAATCTGCCACCAATTACAAGAAATAATAAAGAAGGAATCTATAATAAAACTAATTCCAAAAACATTAAGATCTCTAGGGACAACATTGGTGGTTTTCAAATGTTTTGGTCAATTTCTACTTAATTTCTAATAGGGCAGAAAAAGACAACTTTGAAGTAGTAGTATTTTGCAAATTACAAAAACCTTTAGCTACTGTAAAATACAATAACAACAGAAATATCAACAATATTATGAAAAATAGCAAGTATTAAAGAGACAGAACCCACACGAAGGGAGTTCCCACAATACTGGTGTGTTCCAGGAACCTTAATTCTCCAATTTGGCTACTTCTAGTTTAATATAATAGCAAATAGCTACCTCCATGCAAGAAGCAAACTAATCTAAAACAGGTAGACCTGCTGAGAAAACATGGATGAGTAAGACAACACATCGAAGCAGCCTACAAAGTCACCTCTGGAAGCACTCTGAATTCAGAAACGAAGTGCAGAAACACCAAATGTGAGATAAAAGAGCAAAGATCAGTAATTGAAGTACGAATAGTATGCTTTCTAAATATAGACTCTATCCCACACACAAATGCAATCTCATTGACATGAATAATCCCACTACAGTCACTGGCACTATTCGTACAACCAAAGCTATACAACCACCCAGGCCTCCACAAAATTCGCATTAAGATTTTTACATGAACTAGAGCTGTTGCCTTCTGCAATTAAGAAAGAGAAATCCCTCCAAATAGCTCAACCAAGTACATGCTTCTTTTCTACAAATGCTTTATCAACAGGATTGTCAACAAAATGTCTTAGAAAAGAAAATCTGTTGAAGAGAACACTTGGAAAACCACTGTCAACAGATGTCACCAAACATTTAAGATCCATAGGCCTTGATGCTTGTTTACTTATTGAATTATTTTAGGGAGAAGACATTTTTTAAAAAAAATTAACCTAGACATTCTTTAAGCAACTGAAAAGAGAGACAACATTAGCAAAAACAGTTTCAGAAGAAAAAAACCTGATGACAATGTTTAACGTCATGTAAGAGCAGGGCTCTGTACAAGCATTCTTCACCCCCAAACTAATTCCATATGCTCATTTACAGAAGTGGTGAAAAAAGTAAAACACAAACTAAGGTTTATCCCATTGTTAAGTCTGCCTTTGTTGGCTGACCCGTACCTAACACAGTCACTGCCGGAATACGTGAATCTGTTTATCAAATTTAAAAACTGTTGTTATCTTTGGTATAGTTCGTTATAAAACATACATATTGGTTTATTTTTTTGTACAGGTTTGGGGTTTTTTTTACTGTTTGTCAGTAAAGCCCTGGCCACTTTGCAGTAAGCCTGTTTCTTTATTCCTATAATCCAACATGCCCTAACAAAACTGACATTCTTGAAAAAGGCTGTTAAAATAAATAAATGCAATTTGAAGCTAAAAAAACCTTTCACCGGCTAAAATTCAGAATTTCATAATCTATTTTTTTCTTTTTACTTTTACCACTAAATGCAACTGTCAATGATTAAAAGTAGAGGAAAGAGTAAGAGGAAAACAGTATATGATTCAACTAGCTACTGATAATACAAAGAACCCTCTAATTTCATCAGTAAGAGTTTTGATGAAGCAAATACATTGACATATTCCTTGCCAGTGAAATAAGATAAACAGGTATGTCCAGTTTCTCTCTAAAGGCAAGGTGCATTAGTTCTACACTACTGCCTAATGGAATCAGACGCAGCATCAAAAAGTTAACGCTAAACCTTAAGAGCCAGTGACTCAACTAGTATCTTCTTTTTAACATATACGCCAATGAACACATTCACACTTCCTGGCCATCCTCTGGCAGACAAGCTTTTCTATTTCTCTCATTCCTCAACGTCATTAATAGTACTGTAGTTGTTATTCTGTTGTAAGCTTTAATTGAACCAACTGTCAAAACACAGCAAGCTTTATGGCAGTATAAATTAATAATCTGCCTCATTCCTCTCTGTAACTCAAAGGGATGGCATGCTCATGGCACTACCCAACACGCATGAAAGTTACCTATGCCTACATGTTTATAGGAACATCTTCTCAACAGCTGGCATTGTGCCACCTAAATCTTATAATCATACAACTTACAGCCTCTTTTATGGAGCAGAGAGCGAAATAAATTCACCAAGAAGAAACTCTCCAGAAGACATAAATAAATACCCCCCCTTCCGGGGTTAACTAATGTGGTAGATGTAGGCGTACAACCTTCGACTCCTTTGAGGCCTTTTCCTTGAAAACAAAGGAACCAG
>NW_010134907.1:0-860 GCF_000699245.1 Pterocles gutturalis
GGTCCCTTCCCACCCAAACCATCCTATGATTCCATTATTCTAATTAGCCTTCCCAACTCTCAAACACTGAAGGACTGCAAATGAAATAATTTAAATTTTTGTGAATTATAGGAACAGGAATGACTATTAGGTTGCCTTCAGTCAGATTTCCAGATGCATCCAAAGAGCAGCGAATCCATTCATAGGATGTGAAAGATTTTTGCGGCTTGACCCTTTGGCAAAGCTCAGCAATTCAGCTTTATTTTAGTAAAGCAGGATCCTGTGGAATACTGTTTGCTGGCGCTATGATTAATACTATTAATGTATTTCCCTCCATAGTTCCGCCGAGTGTTGTTGGTGCTAATCCTGAGAATTTGACTGTTGTGGTGAATAATTTCATCTCACTGACTTGTGAGGCCACTGGCTTTCCACCTCCTGATCTCAGCTGGCTCAAGAATGGAAAACCTATCAGTTCGAATACCAACACTTTTATTGTGCCTGGTGAGGAATTAACTTTTGTATGTTTTGTCTTCATAAGGGCAATGGCCATTATTTACAAAGCCATTATATTGTTGGTATTGCTCCAGTGAGTAGGCAAGACACTTGGCCTACTGTGTTTAATAATTTTTTCGCTGTTCGGTGGGTTCACTTTTAAAGAAAACTCGCTCAGACTGAAAGCACTGAAATAAACTTGTGGAAAAGACTAGACGGCGAGTCGCATAACAGGGGTGCTCTGATACAGGGATTGAGTCACTTTGACTCACATTTCAAAGAAATTATCAGAAATTGTGACAGAGGCTAAGATAAACTCTGCTGGCTTACATGACAAACAGTAAAAAACTTCCCATTGACTTCAGTGGGAAACCAAATTAACCCTGCTG
>NW_010134907.1:891-6102 GCF_000699245.1 Pterocles gutturalis
CCTAGGAAGAGACCCTTGTATTTGAAGGTTATCTGAACCTTTTGAAGGTCCTTACTAAATAAGGTCCTTGAGTGTCAGTGTTGTTTCTGCTCCTGCTGCTTACCTACAGCCCAGGGTATCCAGTGCAGATCACTTGCTGTGGTGCTCAGCCCTGTCTTGCTGGTGTTATGTGACTGGGCACGGTGTTCCAGCATGGACTAAAGCATAGACATGGACTGGGGAATAAAGAATGGGATAGTGACTGAATTGAGTGGAAAGGGTGTAGTTATGTTAGGAGGCGGCAGTTAGCAGCTATGAAAGAAACAGGTCCAAACTTAAAATTAACAGCACTGATGAAATTTACCCTACTTGCCTGGATTTTTTTTTTCTCTCTACTTCAGGTGCTCGTACTCTGCAGATTCCCCGAGCCAAACTACCAGATGATGGTGAATATACTTGTATTGCCAGAAACCAAGCTGGGGAAAGTCAGAAGAAGAGTTTCCTAACTGTCCTTGGTTTGTTTTTCACTATTTTCTGAAATAATATCTATTGCTTTGAAAATGTAGTATTTTGTATTTCCTTTTATTGGGTTTTTTTCTGCCCTATCACAAAACAAAGGCAGAAATAATTATGAGCTTCTTCTACAGTGCCCCCAAGCATCAAAGACCATAGCGGAACTTCACTGACAGTGCTGAACGTGCGAGTGGGCACCCTGGTGATGTTAGAGTGTGAATCCAATGCTATTCCACCACCAGTCATCACCTGGTACAAGAACAGGCACATCATTTCAGAGTCTGCAAATGTGGAGATCTTAGCAGAGGGGCAAACGTTACGGATCAAGGGTGCAGAGGTAGGCCAGGCTTGTGGGATGCTGCATCTGCCACTACTCTGCTACTCTTAAGCAATTATTTTGCTCCTCTAGCTGTACATAGGAGATATATTTGCTGGAGGCCTTTCATGCTGTGAAAAGGACCTTGAGTTGGCAGTTAAAGGCTGTTAATATCTCTGAACTGTAGCATTAAAATAAGACTCCATAATAAGGTTTTTAAAATTTATTTTTATTTTAGGTTTCTGACACAGGCCAATATGTGTGCAAAGCCATAAATATTGCAGGGCGAGATGATAAAAATTTCGATCTTAATGTTTACGGTGAGTATACTCTGCATGATCTGCAGTGGTTATTATAATACCTGTGACATTGTAGACAATTCAAAATCAGTTTACAAAAGTACCAAACCATTCTTATTGCTTCCGTTCAATTTATAGTGCCACCAAATATAGAAGGCCCTGAACAAGAGCTGATCAATGAAACTATCAGTAATCCTGTTACTTTTGTGTGTGATGCTACTGGAATTCCTCCACCAACATTAGTGTGGCTTAAGAATGGAAAACCAATAGGTAATGTTCTCTCATGCCCTTTTCTGCTCTTTCCCCCCGGCTTTGGGGCACTGTTGTGCTATTTGCTCTCTTTTTTGTTTCTTCTTCATCTATCTCTAGACAGATTCCTATGTTAACTGTTTGGAATCTTTGTTTTGTTTTGTTTTGAAAAAATTTCTCAAGATGCGTTTGCTCTCTGTGGCCAGGTTTGGAATGACTACTTGTTTACATATTTTCAGAAAACTCCGATTCTCTTGAAGTTCATATTTTATCTGGTGGAAGCAAGCTTCAGATCGTTCGCTCTCAGCTTCCAGATAGTGGGACCTACACATGTATTGCGTCAAATATAGAGGGAAAAGCTCAGAAAAGTTATGTGCTCTCTATCCAAGGTAAGGCATGTGAGTGCAATGAACAGAACTAGTCAATAATTAGTTGAGCAAGATGCTGTGTCTGTGCTAGAGGCACTGAAATAACATACATTTGTAGAAAAGTAGAACAATTGGACCGTTATTTCCATCATCTGCAACCAGTGGGGACAAATGTTTAGAGGATTACTGTTAGTCAGAAATTTGCATGAAAAAGAATATTCTCAGCCTCTGATCATAGGAGAACTTGAAAGCAACTGGGAAGGCTGTGTGGGTTTGCTGCTGTCATGTCCTTCCTCTTGCTGAACACTTAAGCTGCGTTGGTTGGTTGAGTGTGGGGCATCACACATACATGGTTTCAGAAGCAGTGGTACCTGTTGCCTTTTTTGCCATGGCAAATAGAAGGAGAGAGCAAAGAAATACTGGTACAATTTCCTTATGAAATTTCTGCCCCCCTGTTCAAATAAGAAACCCCAATTTTTATGGAATAATCTCCTGCTTCCCTGCACATCACCCGTACGCTGCAGCTATCTTTGTTTTCCTCTGTTCCTAATGACTCACACCCATTGTCCAATAAGGTGCCTATGGTGCAGCGTCTCCAGCTTCTGCCGCGGTACCTCCTCGTGCTGGC
This sequence comes from Pterocles gutturalis, assembly GCF_000699245.1. Classification (NCBI taxonomy): domain Eukaryota; kingdom Metazoa; phylum Chordata; class Aves; order Pterocliformes; family Pteroclidae; genus Pterocles; species Pterocles gutturalis. Next base: position 3,244 of record NW_010134907.1, read on the forward strand.
GTTTGCTGTTGACGGAGATGCAGCATCAGGTGTGACACAGCTGTGCTGGCACACCCCTGCAGGATAGCTGGCCACCAGCAGCCCAAACAGAACTAGCAACTGCTCATCATAGCAGTCATTCTTCCGGGGTGCTGGTTTTTGTGTGCGTCCCTGCCTGCTTGGCCGTTTCCCCCAAGTTCAGGAATTGAGTTATCAAGCTGCTTGTTTGATCAAATGTGACTGGAACTGCTTGAAATGCTCCAAACTTACTGGTGAGACTGGCAGCCTTGACTTGATGGATAGCATGAGCGTCATCCTTGTTCTTTAGGAGAGCAGGCCAGAAATGGGTGCTGGCTAGGACGGAGTACGTATGTGTCTGTTAACAGGAGTGTGACGGTCTCGATGCAGCAGAGCATTTGACTGTGCACTAAGCACATGCTCAGGAGTTAAACAGGCATTAATTGTTACAGAGCATTGTGGTGGTTAATGAAATGGGATTTTGTCTTAATATTATTGTACATGTTAGCATTGTTTGAGCAGATAACTGTAGATACTGAATATAATGTCAAAGATACATTTTTTTATGATTTTGTAAATTAGTTTTTTTAAGGCATGATTAAAGTGGCTTTGAATTTATCTTTGCAGAACCCCCTCTAGAAAAAATGTAATAATATACTTTCTAAACTAGATTTGAATGGAGGTACTGCAATAAATGCTAGTACTCAGGAGCTACTGCAGTATAACTTTTTATAATTTAGGTTATGTTTCTTGCTGATGGATCTTCTCTTCCCTCCATCATGCATTTCCAGTTCCTCCTAATATTGTTGGCTCTGAAATGCCTAGTGAGGTCAGCGTCCTCCTGGGAGAAAGCATCCAGCTTGTCTGCAATGCCAATGGAGTGCCCACGCCTGCTATGCAGTGGCTTAAAGATGGAAAAACAGTTGCCAGTGACGATTTACAAAGAATAAGGCAAGCAAAAATAAGCAGACACTGCATTCTCTTTGTGTGTAATTCAGAACCTCAGAGGGCCCTAAACAGGGAGCATAAAAGAGGCCCCTGAGGAGGAGGGAGTGTCAAGACAGCCTGAGACTTAGCTTAGCCAGGTCCCCTTTAGCTTCTATAAATCTAGTCTACTTTGTTCCTACTTTGATTTCTTCTTCTTTTTTTTTTTCTTTTTTTTTTTTTTTTTTTTTTTTTTTTTTAAGAGAAGAAGATAGAGTAATTTTTTTTTTTTTTTTTTTTTTTTTTTTTTTTTTTTTTTTTTGTACAGAGATAAGTATGTGATATCTTCTTCTTTCTCGGTTAATAAATTCCATTAAAGTTTGTTGAGGTCAGTAAGTTCCATTAAGTTCCTTTGGAGGAGAAAGATCTGAGATACGGAAACATTTTACTTTTGATGCTTTTCATTATGGGTCTTCAAAAGCCTGGTTGGAACTGAATCCTAATACAGGGTGGAACTATAGGAAAAGCTTCCTAGCCTATCTCAATAATATTTTGCAAGAACTGATAGTTCTCTTGCTGAATTCCCAAGAGGATAAAGGTAGCTGATTTAAATGTACAAAACCAACTGTTTATTTGCCAGGTCATAGGAATACACAAGCAAACTCACTGTGTTTTATAACCTTCCTTGTAGAGTAACTCCAGATGGCAGCACATTAAACATTTTCAGAGCTCTCAGTTCTGATACAGGAAAATACACTTGTGTGGCTACTAACCCTGCAGGAGAGGAGGACCGAATTTTCAACTTGAATGTATATGGTGAGTTTTCACAGATGTGAAACTGAAATCTGGTCCATAATCCTATCTTTGTAAGCACTCCCAAGAGAGGGCCAAGAAACGAATGCCTGTCTTCAGTGTAATACTACATGCATGTGTTTCCAATTTCATGTACTGTAGATATCACAGTGTATTACACAGGATGTTCTGTCAGTGACAAAATGATTGAAATCACTGTTAAATGTGGTTTGGGATGAACAGAAATTAATTCCTTTGGTGTATTTCATAATAGAGGAATTCTGCTTGCGGTGATTTTTTTTTTTTTGTAGAGAAAGATACACTTGGGGCTGATTTACTATGATACTGCTTTTTTGTTGTATGAGTTTGTCTTCACTAATTCCAATCAAAGTACGTCAGCTAAATTAGAGCTATGGTAGGGAGCTAATAATTAAAAGTCTCTAGACTTTAAAAGAAAAATGGTAAGAGTACTGGATTAAATTCTTCTCTTGCACAATTCGACATACAGAAGGTAGCATAACTCTTCTTTAGTGGTGTAGCGAGTGAACATTTTAATTTGTGAAAAATGTTTTCATGAAGTACAGTGATGAGTGTGAGGGAGTGAAGAGTTCTGCATAGGCAGCGTTTCACGGTGGTGTGTCTGTCCCGCTTACACAGAGACTCAGAATTAATTGGAATATGAGCATGAGCAGAGTAGCAAGAGATGACCTTTGATATAATAAACAACAATATTGAATGACCACATCAGATCTTTTTTGGGACAGAATGAATGGCACTACACAACAGTGGAGACTTTTTTTTTATCAGTTTGTATTGGTTGAGGTTCAATCAATAACCAACTTAAATGGTTTTATCTTTGCAACTGTCATGGTGCATGACGGGATCTTAAGTGAGCGAGAGCTTGGAGCTGCATGTGGCTGGGCCTTCTTTATATAGTGAGTCCCCTCGTGCCCCCAAGGCCAAAGCTTTCAATCATAAAACCAAAAAGCACTTCTGTTAGAATAATCAGCCAATATACTTAACTAGACATTTTAAAATTTGCTATATTTAAAAATGAAGTCAGCATATACATCTATTGCCCTGTGTGACTCTAGCTTTCACTTTATTTATAATTTATTTCAGTATGTCAGTTTGAGTGGCACCAAA
>NW_010134907.1:6130-11846 GCF_000699245.1 Pterocles gutturalis
CATCCCCTCTGAGGCTTGACCACTTGTCATTCTCTCCCCATGAGCTTTGGGCTCTGAGCCCCCTCTTGTTTGCCACAGCCTGACAAATCAAAGAGAGAATTCTACTATCATTCTAAAGTGCATCTGATTTTAAATATGTAAATGGGTATTTATTAGTGTTCAGTGTTATTGTTAGAGGATTTACTGTTTGAAAAAATGGGGATCTTCTCACGGAATTGCCTATGAGGCATTAGGTGCAGGGTTTCCTGCAAGGTAACACATGTCGAATGATTATAAGAGCCAGTTTTAATATCTTCCTTTTCAACATTTACAAAATGTAGTTCCTCCAACAATAGCCCATAATAAAGATGAACCAGAGGACCTCACTGCCCTTCTGGACACCTCCCTAAATATTGAATGTACTGCTACTGGAACCCCACCACCACAGATAAACTGGCTAAAGAATGGCCTTCCTCTGTCTGTCTCCTCCCAAATCAGGTTGCTGTCAGCTGGGCAAATTCTCAGGTTGGTTTTCATCTATTTTAACTAGCTGAGTTTTCTGTTCTCTTTTACTATATCAACATAATTCTGCTAGTATTTTTGGAATGAAGAATAAAATTTGATCCAGACCATGCCATAATAAAGATAATTTATTACAGCTTGCTTAAAACTGTTCTCTCTTTAGACTTGCCCGAGTGCAGATACCTGATACTGGTGTGTACACTTGTATAGCATCTAACAGGGCTGGAGTGGACAACAAACATTACAACCTTCAAGTTCTTGGTGAGTTTTTCTGAAATGATTTATGTAAAGAATCTTATTTCTTAATTTCTTGAACCTAATATTCAGTTTTCTTTCTCACAGACACAAAGTTGCAGACAGCCACAAGTATATCTTACGTAGCTAATCATCAGGGAAACATTAACTTTTCAACGTGGTTTTTTTTCAATGGAAAGTATTTTAACCTTAGAAGAGTCCTTATTTGAATTGGCACCCAGAATGTGTCACAGGTTTTTTTAGAAAGAATAATAATATATAATTTCTAAGTGAATTTTAACACATGTTAAACATGAATGTAAGTGGGAAAATGCAGAAGGATAGCTGCATTCTAACTTTTTTATATTCAGAATTAACATCTGGGTTGTATTCTGTATTAATCAGATCTTTGTTTCTCGGCAGTGCCACCAAGCTTGGATAACGCAGGAGGAACAGAGGATGTGACTGTAGTAAAAGGCAGTTCAGCTTTGATGAAGTGTCTTACTGATGGCACTCCTGCCCCTACGATGTCCTGGTTTAAGAATGAACATCCTTTAAGCCTTGGAGCTCACCTGACATCAAGTAACCAAGGGATGGTCCTTCACTTGGTGAAAGCAGAGATTGGTGACACAGGCAAATACACTTGTGTAGCCTCCAACGAAGCTGGAGATATCAGCAAGCACTTTTCCCTAAAAGTGCTGGGTAAGTGTTAACCTTTCAGGTGAACAAAATGCAAGCAGTAAATGAGTATCTATTCAGGACAACAATTAAAAAAATCTCTAGGGATAAAGAGCATTTTCAAGAAATATTTATTGTGATAAATAAGAGAAATAAGGAAATGGAAGATACCTAAAGATGTGTGAATGTGTAATATAGTATATATTTTTTCCTAACTTTTCAGGAGTCCTGAAATATGATATAATTAATAGTAAACTAATTTACAAAGTAATTGGGTTTAAGTAAATAACATTGGTTGGTAGAAATTCAGCTTGACAGGATGATGGCACAGCTGAAGGTATAGCTAAAGGGCTAATAAAAATCTTCAGTGATATTATATATTTTACCTGGGATTATGAAAACATTTTCTAACTAATAATTCCAACTCATAAAAAATGCAAATTAATAGAGGCAGACAGAAATTACATGAGATACTCTGTGAGTTCATTACATGGTCAGAAATAATACTAATTAGACTAATTCTACCAGCTCTAACCACAAGGCTGTGTAGCAGGTTTTATAGGCTTTCTGAGTCAATAAAGAACTTGAATGTTTTTCATTCCACAGAGCCGCCTCACATCAATGGCTCAGAGCAACCAGAAGAGCTCTCTGTCATCGTTAACAACCCTCTTGAGCTTCTCTGCATCTCTTCTGGCATTCCAGTCCCCAAAATCTCATGGATGAAGGATGGCCGCCCGCTTTTGCAGAATAATAATGTTCACGTCCTAAGAGATGTCCTTCGAATAACCAGCGCTCAGGTAGAGTATTTGTTTCAAAATAGACTCAGTTTTGCAGACCCTAGAGGAGTGTGCAGAACTGCCTGCTCATAGAACCATCCTAAGAGATGTCCTAAAAAGCCTCTATAAAAGCATCCACCGGCATTTGCAGTTGCAGAAGGTATTTTCCCATACTGAACAAGCTCTGGTATTGGCGGTGGAGAGTACCCAAGCACTTCTGCCTCTTATGAGCGTTATTACTTCAAACTCATTTCAGAGTTCTGTCATTTCTTTATTTGTACTTCTTGATATAAAGCAGAACAATCAATGCTAGGGTCTCCTGTCTTTTTCTGGGTTTATTTCTGGGTTTAGTCTGCATCTGTAATCTGTTCTTGTTCATTTCCTGCCTAATTGACTCTTTTTACTATCCCTTGCTTTTCTTCTTTTGAATTTTATCAAAAAACCTTTCTTCTTTTTCCATGAGCTCAGATTTTCCTAATACTTTTTTGCTTCTCACATGTATAAGCCATAGATTACGGAGAAAAGCTGCATTTGCAGTCTTCCGTGTATAAGTTAAGAAAAAATAAATAAAGACAACACAAAGACTTTCAGGATAATTTAGTCAAAAAAAGAGTCCAGGGAAAAATAACTTTCACAAACCTACATCAATAAACTAAGTCTGTGTTCAGTTATGGACAGCCAGACTGAAGCGGGACAGGGCTCGGGTCTGCTTGTCTGGTTTGTAAAGCAAATGCTATTTGTCTTTACAATGAGGAGTGTACAGGAAGGAGAAAGAATAAAGGTATTAATGAGTATGAGTGCACAAAGAGAGTTTCTTCGTACGCACGCCCTTGCTTAGATGGATACCTATAGTTAGTTCCATCTTTACTCATTACCTGTTGCAAAAAGCATCACAAAGAGAAGGGTCTTTGCTGGAGATAAGTTTCCCAGAGAGATTTTATGGGGTCTTGCAATTCCTAAGCCATCTCTGTACAATCCCACCGTGGTAAAATAAAGGAGTTTTCAAGAACTCTATTACTTTATTTTCAAGCATTCCTTATCTATTGTGTTTACCTTGAAGTGCTGCCTGTTACATGTTATTGTCAATGTTTGTATTTTACAGTTTTTCTGAACTGCTCCCATATTCTGAGGTTTCTGCTGAAGTTGTTCATGTGTTTCTAGGTGGAGGACACAGGCAGATACACGTGTTTGGCATCTAGCCCAGCAGGAGATGATGATAAGGAATATTTAGTAAGAGTGCATGGTAAGTTTAATTTAGGAAAAAATAAAATTATTCCTTCAAATTGTAAACCACTAAGGTATGTATCAGTACCTTATTTAACAAGTCACATATTACTAAAGAAGAAATATTATGTGTTTTGTGAAAGTGATATTACACCCTATGATCATAATTAACATTTCTGAATAACGGTAACTATTCTGAACATGATACGCAATTAAAAGGGAAAGTTCCACCTGATGCGACTGATGTCTGTTGGAATTCCAAGTCTTGTATTTTGAATATCTAGAAGCTTATGGATATCAGTATTCAGTTGGATTGAGTTTATTGTGCTTGCTGAAAAAGGATGTGAAGTATACTGGTATCTATGATCATCTTAGTTTTTGAGCAGAAAAAGGTCAGAAATGTATTTAGAAATGAATATATAAAATGCAGTGAGAGTAAAGGAAGTATAGATGTGACTTCTGCAGTTCTACGATATGCCTCGCATTTCTTCTTGAAGATTATAGCCCCCATGTTTATTGATGAACAATTTATGGAACTTTGGTGATCTCTGCTCTGTCTGGCTTAAATGCTGGTACTCTCACTGAGAATAGACTCTAATTTCTGTCACAGTAGTTTCCAGTGTGTGACTTAAGAAACAAGTTCACCAGTACAAATGTGATATATTTAACGTGGGTATACTGTAGCTTTGCATTTATTTTAAACTTGAGACATAAATTGGAAATTTTCAATAAATAATTTTAATTGTAGCTCATATGTGTTATGCTTATTTTTTTTCTTAATTTTTCTAACAGTTCCTCCTAACATTGCTGGTACCAGCGGTCCACAAGACCTCACTGTGTTGCAGAACAGACAAGTTATACTGGAATGCAAATCTGATGCTGTGCCACCTCCAACAATCTCGTGGCTTAAAAATGGAGAACTTCTAGAGGTATAGTGGTTACATTATCTCTACTAGTCTCTTGCTCCCTTTATTTTTTACACACGATGCTTGAGGTTTCTTATTCTGCTCACTTGCCCCTTCAGTGCAGTCCAGGTTATGGTGCCTTGAACTCAAGAGAAGCTGAGTAGCCCCAGTACAAATCCAGTTAGTCCTAAATGAGTACCTGAAGCTAGCAAGCATGTGAAGTGGCCATCCCGCTGTTACTTGTTCTTTTTTCCTTTAGGGGGATCCCTTGCTCCTCCTGCATCCTCTGAACAATGCTAGAAGCCTTCGGTATACTCCTGAATGGCTTCCCAGGAAAGGTAGCTGAGAAAAGACTACACTATATGTTTCCTTTGGGTATATTATGCATCCTCATATTCTAGTAGCATTTAGGAAGGAATTAAAATCCTTAATGTTGGAAAAAAAAGAAAAGAAAATGGGTTGCTAATCACCACGGTTTGGTATCAAATGCATCTTTTCACTCTGAATTCCATGTAGTGTCATGTTAAGGCATCGAGTCTTTGCTGGTTGAGAGACAATTAGCAAGATGAGGGTGGTTTGTATGGAAAAAATTTTTTACTTCCCATCCTCTTCCTTGGGATCACTCGGAAACCAGGTGCTTTCCAACTGAACTATTTAAGTTCAGTTATTAATTGAACTTTATTAATTTATAGTTTCCCCTCAATTGATCTTTATTCCATAATAAAGAGGAAACAAATTCAGCTTATGAATTACCCGTAATGGTAATCCATCAGTAGTCTTCACCTGAAGTTCTGCTTCTTTGCTTTCCTTCTGACACGCCATTCCTCACCCTCTTTATTGTAAATTTAGAAGAACGAAATATTAGAGGAAGAAATAAGGTGGGCAATTATGTGGTGCTAGGGAGTGTTAGGTTGAATATAGCACAAAAACTAGCTAGAAACAAGTTTAACAGAATCACTCTTCTTCCGAATCATTTATTCTTTAATTGGGTAGTGTTGTGTTTTTTTTTTTATGAAAGCAAGGTTGAACAGGGCTTGGAAGTTAAGTATGTGAATACTTTTTGCCTTAGTCTCCCTTGGAAAGCTTGTGTTTTAAAGGCAGTACTTAACGAAAATAAACCATGAAAAGAAGCCACTGTTGCAAATATTCACCAGAAGACAAAGGAATAGAGGAACACTTTGATAGACATATGTACTCAGGTGATAACTGGAGAATTAACTTTGTCTCCTCTTACCTCATAAATTCATGTCAGTATGTGAGGGCTGAGGCATCTTGGTCAATTCCCTGCCTTTTAATTTATACGAGAGTAGGGAATTTCAATCTCTAGAGTTAGCTCTCCTCCAGTACTGAATTTAAGTTATGAATTTATAGAATCATTAATGTTGGAAAAAGACCTCA
>NW_010134908.1:0-7844 GCF_000699245.1 Pterocles gutturalis
CCTTGGTCCCCACATAGAGGTTTGGGGACATGAGGTCCCACCTCCAGCTGGCAACAAGGATGTGTGTGCTGCAGTGGCTGTCACCCATCGAGTGTTCAGTCCCATGACAAGGAACCTCCCGAGCTACAGTGAAGCTGGGTATTTACTTTCCCCTGGCAAGTTTGCAGCTAGAAATGATGCACCACCAACCTCCTCCACACTCTTAAGAACGGGACCCGGGAATGATGCTGCAATGATCCAGGCGGCACCTCCAGATGAAGTGAACTATGTGGGTAGGACTTAGTTTATTTTTTGCAGTCGTGAAGTAATCAAGGAAGATAAGAAGAATGTAACACATAGTGGCTCAACACTTATTTTTATGATACAATTTCACACCATTAGAAAATTTCTAAGATATGCAAATGCACTTTAAACAATTACATAGTATCTACACCAGAACTGCATTTTTCTTAATTTGCTGCTTTGTGTACTTATTTCTAATGCCACCCTTTCTTAATTCTCCTTGGGTTTTTAAGTAAGGTGAAGCAATTTTATTTCCATGGCCAAACAAAGGCCCCAAGAAGCAGATGAAGACAACAGTGAAGTGCTGATGTGAAGGGACACAAAAGCCCATCGGGCTGAAGGATGCTGATGTCCATGTCCAACAATGGCACAACCCTTTCTTTTTCAGCAGATGCAGATTAAACCACAACCCTGAGTTTCGGTAACACAGAGCACATTGGCAGTGGGACAAAGATGCCGTGAATGATGGAGCGAGAGGAGTTTGTGTTTTTTTTAAAGATCTCTTAACTCCTCTGGTATCTTAGAGGTTGCCTGTGTTTGGCTACCAAGGGAGGAGGGCTCCCAGTCTCGGGGCGTTGCTCACCAGTGTGCAGGGACTTGAAGCCCCTTCGGAGGCCACGCATTTCTCTCATTCTCCCTTGTGCTGCTGAAGCAAACCTCCTCACTTTGGAAAATGAGAAGTGCATATGGGGGCTAGGGGGGTGGAGTGGCAGGGGGGAAGAGATGTAATTTTAAAAGATATATTGGGGCTCACTCATTAAATTATTGTTTCAAGCCTCCTCAAATGGAAAATAATGAACCTAGCATCACTAATTTTCAGGGCAATGCCTTAGCCGTGGTTCTCACTCAGCTCCCTGGGCTCTCCTTACATTTTCCTTGGGCTTTCTGAGAGGGAGGTAGTCGTGCTGGAGTTCAAGAGTGCAATGAGCAAGCCAGACCACCTGGCAGGCGACAGAGAGCCGCAATCACAGGAGCACTTCTGCTCTGCAGTCTCGCCACAACCATAGTGGGGGGCAGGAGTACACATGATCAACGGAGCAGTGCCAAGCACAAGCACTGAGATGTTTGTGGCAAAGTTCACATCTCAGCTACTGGAAGATTGCTTAGTCAACAGCAACTGGACTGACAGTCAGATATGTTTCTAGCATGAATATTGAGGGGAAAGGCTATTTATTGCTGCAGCTCAGGCCCAAAGATGAAATGCAAAAGTGAATTAAAATTTCCGTGGTAACTTCTTAAGGAGCGAGGCTGATAATCAAAGGTTGGGATGTAGCATTTCTGCTGCATTTGAACAACACAGAAGTCATCTGCAATCCGCCAATACAAATGCAAACAACAACTTCAAAGAGCAATGGCATTTTTTTTTTCCTTCTCCCTGGCTAGAATCTCTACGTGCCTGTGTATGCTTTGTAGTATTTTTTCTATCATGACAATTTAATTTTTTGTTTGTTTTTTTAAGGGAGGAAAAAAAACCTTTTCCTTTAATGATATTCACCATGGTGAACTTAAAAGTGGCTTACAGAAGTGGAGTCTGGCACTTTTTGTTTGCATCAGTCAGTTGCTAGTGATTGATCTCAGAAGCCAGGCTTCAGTTTCTAAGCAAAATAAGCTGCAGTTGGCAAAACCTGATTAAAGTGAGTGGAGTTTTATCTCATGTGGCTGTTGCCACTCGTTTCAGTGTAATGTCTCTCTTTTCAACTACAGAGGTCCTGCAGAACACAGAACAAAAAGTACACGTCAGTTTATAATGCACTCTTCTAAAAGTTTAAATGTTCTAATAGGCCATCAAACTTCTAGGAAACCAGCATGGGACGGGTATGTTGGCATGTAGAATAAACTCCTAATATAGCTGCTGTAGAGTCTGCGCCGTCATCCTTACATAGTGGTCTACCACAAGATAAGCTGCTAGCTGGACTGACACTACCATTGCACAAAAATTGCTGCCAGTGATCACGAACTAAATATAAAAAATATTGAGGGCTCTTGACTTTGTTTCTTGATTTTTGAGCCTTTAGGGCATAGTGGATCCAGTGTGACTTCTCTTTCTATGCATATGAAGCCTGAAAACATCTGAGATCCTGACACAAACGTGCCATGCCAGCGTTCCTCGCTCTGTTCACTGGGAAGGGCTGGCATCACTCTGTGATACTTCCCAACGGACAGAGGAGTTCCTTTTCCTCTCATTTCTGAGGAAGGTGAGACAGTGAGAGAAAGAAGAGTAGGCAAAATTACATTTGAAGAGGTGCAAATATAAAACTGACAGGCTTGGAGACAACATATTTCATTCGAATGGCTATTTGCAGAGCTCCTCCACGAGATAACTAATGGCATGTGAAAAGGTCCTATGCACAGAAAACACTCTAGCATGTTAAACTAAAGAGCTCTGAAGCTGTGAAGTCTGGTGTAGCTGTCAAAAATCACTTTTGCTTGGGAGGGGAGGCTGGGAACCCTGTGGTTCCCAACTCTTTTCAGAGACAATGCCCAGTGCCGCAGCAAGGAACACATTGGGTACTGTGGCTCCTACAAATCTCCACCAAAACCGTAATTTAAATTACCATCGAAAATTAAAGGCTAGCATAAGCCTACACTCCCTTGCAACCACATTAATTATTAAGGCAACACAGAGAGCTCTGTAACTGGCTCCTGTCTGTTACCACAGCGCTGAGTTTATAGGTTAGGGTGGTGGCAGAAGGATGATGATGGTAATTACATGTGATTTCTGGGTTTGCTGGTTTGAAGGAGAGGTGTCTTCTAAAATTGGAAGCAATGTTAGGAAAAATCAGGGTCCCCTTCCTGTAGCAGAAGCCAGGAGGGAGGAGGGGGCACCCTAGCTGCAGGGGAAGCAAGGACAGAGCTGAGCTCCCTCTCCTAACTGCAGCCCAAAATTAAACAGTGACACTGCCAGAAAGGAGAAGACAAGGCATCCCCCCTAGCCCCAAACAAACAAAAAATACCCCTTTGCCCCTACCCCTGGCAAAAAAACTCCAACCTTGCTTCTGTTCTGCCTAAGCATTAGCCACTGTGGTAGGTTTTATGCAGGTGTAACATTGTCTTGCTTTCATTTGGCTTGATTTATTGGGAAGTTCAGTCCCTTCCATTGGCCAGAAACCAGACAGCTCCTACGAGGGACCTATCTCTTGTTCTTTAATTACTAGACTTGCACAGTGAGTTATGAACAACTGAATAAAAAAGGCCCACCATGCATTTGAAGAGCATCTGAAAGTGTGAGTTTGAAACCAAAGCCCACAGGTCTATCAACAGGTCTGCTGCAGTCAACTGCATGTCCTCGGTCTGCAGCAGGTTGCTCTCCAGTAACCCACCATAAGCAAAGCCCACGCTGCCTGCAGCGTGCACAAAAGCTGTAAGGAGCGTGTGCAGACAGCTTGGCTGACATACAGCAACCTGTTACCCTGGGTAACCTTTTTTCCTTCTTGGAACCCTAGGCTTGCTCTCAGACTGACTCAGTTCATCTCAATTTCAGCCAAGCCTGCTGCAGTGTTTAGATCCTGGTGAAAACTTTTAAAAATGCAACCCACAAGAGATGCAAGAGGAATAACAACACCTCTGCGTACAGATCCGGGGCAGAGTGGGACAGGAAATTATTCCAAGCAGTGGGACGCCAAGAAAGGGAGTGGACAAAGTGCCCCTGCCTGGGAGATATGGTGGCCTCAAGGAAGAGACCATCTTCTCGGAAGAAGGAAAGCAGAAAGTATTGTAGACATTCTGACATCATTTAAATCTGAAAATGGAAGACAGTGGGTGGAGAAATCAGCACCAGTCACTTCCCCCCCTCAGCCAGAGTCGGGCGTGGGAAGGGGTCACAGCGCGGGCCCTGGGCACACGATGCTGCATCCCCTCAGCAGAGGATATCACGACGATGACACCACCATTAAATCATCAATGAAGTTTAATGCATCATAAAGAAGTAAAACTACATTGGCATAATTAAGACAAACACTTTTTTTTTTTCTATGCATACTATCCACTGGACAGTCCCCTTTTCAAAATAACTACTTTTCACAGTCCAAGACATTTCTTCAGAAATTCTGCACATATTCAACCTTCCACGCTTTTCCTTTTTTTATTTGTCTGAGAAGGAAAAAAAATCATTAAACCTGAAAACATGTACATTGCAAGCCACGTTAGAATGCATAATTGGCATACAATAACCAATGTATAACAATTGTGTTTTACTTAGTTCACTTTGTTCATCAATAAAAGAATATAAAAATCTTGTTCAACTGAGTGCTGTGTATTAAAATAGATTTGTATAGTACTGCACAGTTTCTCCCGGAGTTGTGAAAATGGTTGAAGGGACCATGTGCTGCCTAGTGATGGGCAATGGAAAAAGCCAGTCCCTCGTGTGTTTTTTTAATTAAAAAAAAAAATAAAGATATTCGGCACCATGTGATATGCTGATATAAGAGACTAGCCTTGTGTTGTGCTCTGGTGGCTTCTTGCTTTCCTTAAGTACCTGTTGTGCTAACTGACAGAGAACTCATAAATGACAGATGACGGCATCTGGGGGGTGTGACATTGAGAAAAACCGAGGTGCCCATCACTACCTTCCCAGGCAGGCCGCAGGGTGACGGGGGGGCCCGTGACCTATGGGGTGGCCAGGTGGACCCTTGCAGTATCAGGAAGACTAGCTAGTGAAACAAGCAGGCGCACTGGGATTTTCTCAGGCTAACGCTAAATGCTTCCCAAATGTGCTAAAATCCAACAAAATCTTCAAAAGGAATCAAGTTTCCAAAAAAACCCCAACAAACCCTTAAAATTTTTTCACAGCCTGTCCCTCCCTCAGAACTCTTGATATTATCCAGTAATGAGAAACAACCCCTTGAGGCAGTCTTTTTTTTTTTCCTGTACCATTTCAGCAGATATTTCTGCAAGCAAAAAAGAAAAAGAATAATAATAATAAAAAAAATCACGTTACATATTTTTAACAATAAAAATGCAGTACAAAAATGTAAAGTTATCTTTTTGGCATATTATCTGTACTGGCAAGAAACAAAAACCAGATTATTTATTTGCTTTTTTCTTTAAAAAAATCTCCAAAATTAACAACAAAGAAAACCCCCGAAATAATCTCTTTAAAAAATGAAACTCAACCTGCCAAAGATATCCACTATTATGGTTTATGCTAAATCTTGCACAAAAACTCCATGAGAAAAATACACTGATAGCAAAATAAGTAAAAAGGACCTGCAAAAAAGTAAGGAGTTTTACAGTCATACTTTTTTAAATACTTCAGAACGCATATACAGAAGCATCAGCATCAAAATACTTCAATATTTTACTAGAAACACTAGCTTCATACAGTTTCTTTATTTAAATATCTGCAATTCTCAACTCTAATAATACTGAAAAAAGCGATCTTTTGTTTCGAAGGCTCTGTGAGTGTCCGTGATGCCGTTCTGGTCAAAACGGCCCCATCTCCAGGTCACTTGAATCAACGGGGCCACCTTTGTTCCTCTGATAAGAATCCATGTCAAGTCCTAAGTAGTTCAGTTTCTGTTTTTCTCACCGGTTTCCCTCCCACACATAGCTTTCAGCCCAACTACTTCTCTACTAGCTCACTAACTCTTTGCATTGAAAATTTTCCCCTTAAAGCAGAACTGCAAACCTGTCTGCTCCCCACAAAAGGATATCCCGCTTCCTATTGGCCATACTTTTCCCGTTCATCCTCAGTCATGAATACATTAAGGCCAACATAACAAAAAAAAATCTCATAAGCACTGAAGGTCTCGGCAAATACAAAACCACAGCACAACCCGCTCCGTGGGAACCTGCTGCCACAGTGACCTACAAACTGGACCGATCGGGTTTGCAAGTTTCTACGCATGTCAAAACTGAGATTGTTCCTTCTCTCCTTTGTTTAATCTCTCCTCTGCGCATGTGTGCAAAGTTTCTTTCCCCCCCTTCCTTCGCTCTCTCGCAGCTGGCTCTGTCAGTTGTTGCCCTGTGATTGCTGCAAGGCTTTATGCATGGCGGCAGAGGCAGAGGAGGGTTTGATCCAGGGCACAGTTAGCAGGGAGGAGGTGGTGGTGGTCGTCATGGTAACCTGAATCATCTGCTCATTTTGCATCAGTCTAATGAGGGTTTTGAGACGTTCCAGTGATGACTGAGTCCCTTTCTGCTGGGCCAACAGGCTAGTTTTTAGCTCTAAGCATTTCTGTCAAATAAAGAGAAGGGGAGAGAGAAAGGAAGACTGAGAATACATTCAAATTGGTGTCAAACATCTCTCCAAACATCCTTTTGTGTCTTGAGTGCACGTCCTGCTCAAATGAAGAATATTCTCCTTCGGGGATAGCAAAACCACAGCTTAACAAATGGAGTAATCACCAGCACTGCGCACGCTGCAGCAGCTGTCTAAGGTAACAATATTCATCCCAGTCCAAATGCATCCAGAGGATGCTTCCAACCTTATCCTGTAGACAGCCTGGCAGAAATGGCTTCTGCACTCCAAAGAGATTACTGGCACGGCACTGTAACCGCTGTATTACTGGAAAGTACCGAAGCCACGAGTGAGGTCTTTAAACCTTACCAAATGGCACTGAGAAATGCTTGAGGGATAAACATCACCAGTATGCATTTTGTACGGGCCACACATTTTAGGGAGTCAATACTGCAAAGATAAGTTGATCTCTCTAAACATGCCAATATTCTTCTGGCAGAAAACTTGAACTATGACACGACTGTTTTACCACTGCAATCACAAGAAAACCTTTTTCCTGCGGGGTGGCCAAACTGCACCCCATAATCACTTGAAGCATTTCATGCAGATCTACATGAAAATTAACATAAGGGCAGGAGCCAAAGATAGGCATCCCAAACCTCCCTCTTCTCCAAGAAGAGATAAGGAAGAATCAGTAATTCTCCTTTCCCTCCCCTAACCCTGTACTGCTGCAGCTAACATACCATCCTTTACATTGTCAACTGGCCTGCGAGGAACTATGTGACAGACCAAAACCCTGAACCTGTCTGCTAGATGGAACAGGAGGGTGGCCTCTCTAATATCTGAAACCTCCTCTTTTCTTCCTCCAAAACCGGTTACTTGTCTGCAGATCGCTCCTCTTTGGCTATGGTCTAGACTACCTGGGGTAGGGGGGTACTCTCCAGTCCTGGGGAAGAGGGAACGCTCACTTGAAAGTTAAGTTGTTTGAAAAGCAACTGCATGGAACTGGTCAGAGGTCAGTTTAGACAGGTGAAACCTCAGGTGAAGGATAAACCTCATTCTGTTTTTCCAAATACCATTCTACCTGTAGGTGTATGAGAGTTTTCTCTTTAATGTAAATCTCTGTTAACGCAAACATCAGAAATGAAATTGCTCTGTCCTTGAACACCTTTAATTGCTTTCCTCCTTTCAAGTGGATATATCTCCAATAAACATAATCATCAGCTGATATTACCATTTAAATAAGACAGTGTTGTCCACTGAAAGAACCTGATTTTGCTTAGGTAGAAATCTTACTGATTTTGTCAGCCCTGACATACACTTGATAGCTGACTGCATCCCCAAATGCTTTTCTTTTTCCAAACTCCTCATCCCACTGCACTCT
>NW_010134908.1:7858-25711 GCF_000699245.1 Pterocles gutturalis
GTCTCTTCTTCATACACATGCTTGCTTCCATTAGTGCTGATGGTGGCTATACACACTTACAGGGAATGTTCCCCACTGTGATGTCTTTTAATAAGTTATTGCTTTTCCTTCCACTCTATTTTAAATGTGATAAATATTTCAACATGCCTCCTCTGGATAACTGCAACGGTAAAACAAGTAGTGACCAGTTATTCCTAAAAAAACACTTTGATTTTTCCAGGGTAAGGAAGTTTCAGGTATTTATTAAGACTGCCATGCAAGCTTAACAGCTACCCCTTAAGAGTGAGACTGAGGTGAGGTAGCCCCAAATAAGTTCTTTCACCCATGAAGGGTAGGAATTATGGCTCTGAACTCAGTCCATTCATTGCTGCCAGAGACTGTGGGAGACATCTCCAGACAACATTTAGCTTTGAAACGAGTTCTCAGAGAAAAAGATTGTGAATCCATTTCCAGTAATGGAGAGGTTGTTACAAAATTCAGCCCCTAAGACAAACAAAGATGGTTATTCCTACCTAATCTCAAGAGTTTTGAGCTAATGGACAAGCAGCTACCACTGGAGAACATGCTTGTGACGAAACTTTTCACCTGGAGAATGGGAGTGTCTCAAAGTCACCGAGCAGATGAGAGCTGTGTATGGCACTACAAGGAAGGCAGCCATAGCTATTTTGTGGTTGTTTTTTGTGTGTGTGTGCAACAGGAATTCAGCTGATTTTTCCTCCTCAGACTGCCAAAGCTGCTTGCTTTTGTGCATAAAGGAAATCTATGTGTTCTTCTTCAGAGAGAAACATATTCACACTTGAACATCTGTAGCTTGGGAGCATAAATCATTTTCTAGCCCCAAAATATCAGTTTTTCAGTCATAAATTCTTTATAAATATCTCTGCAAGAGACTCTGTCCCCAGTCAGGTGTCCTACCTTTACTGCATTGTTGAGAAGTCGATCTTTTTCTTCTAACTGTCTATGCTCACTCTTCAGCTCACTGCTTCTCTTTAATAACTTTCGCTTCTCTTCTTCTTTGACTGCAGAACAATAAGATTAAGGATGCAGAAGTTAAGAAAAGGACATATGGTAAAACTCTGCACTTAACCACACAGAGCAGAAGCATATTTTGAATGGTGAGTTTCAGGTTTCATTAGCCTTTTGTCAGCACGTACAGCCAAACAAATCTGGAGTTTCTGTTTACGTGCATGTGTCAATGGCTAGGACACAGGACAACCCTAAAGCTACACTGCACCTTTGAGATTAATTAAAATTAAACCTTGGATGACATATGGTCCTGGAGGTCTCCAAGAAAGAGGCAAATGGTATTTAAGAACAGGTCAGCCACTTGGAATGGCAATAGTTCAGTGACCCTGGCTGAAAAGCACAATCATAACAGTACCAAACATCTGCAAAGCCCCTTTACAAATATGTTCTAATGCCCCAAACAGCTCATTGTAAAAGTGCAACAGGGAACTAAGAAAGAGTAATGGTCTATGCACAGATATACGACATCTGATACTAATGACTGCAATACCAAATAATACCAAAACAATTAGGAGCTGATATTACTGTGGCATCTGAGGCACTAGTCTGGCATCTTGCTACATACCCAGTTACATGGCTCTGCCTAGCCTGACTGTTTCTCTCTGCCTCTCAGACTGATATGATTCTGCCTCAAAATCCCATTTTCAGCCCTGTTCTCAGGAAGGCACCACTTTGATGATAGCCTCCTCCACAGAGTGAACTCCTGAGAGATAAATCTCAGCTTCCTTAAAGAGAGAAGACAGTGAAGGAGCAGACTGAGGGGAAGGGGAAGGGGAAAGAAAGTGACCCAGCCACAGCTTGGGCCCCTCATGGCCCTTTGCTTAATAATGCCATGATACCTGGTAGCATTACAACGGTACTTTAATACTAGTGCCATGAAGGACTCAAATGGCATCACCCGTCATGAGCAGGGAATCCCTTGTCAATAGCTGTGTTAATCCCTACCTGTTTTATGAGTAACATAGGAGTGAACGATAGCCAGAGTTCCAGTCCATGGCACATTGTCATCTTTCTTTAACACCTATAAGCCCAGGAAACAATAAAAAGTTAGAACTCCACAACGACATGCATTAATGTTTTACTTCCTCCAGCCTCACAGCTCTGCAGGACCAGATCTAGGGTCCTTGTCTCAGAATCTGTAAGCTGAAAATAGAGAATAATTTGAGTAGCAGTCTCCATTGGGGCTTACTCTTTTACACACCACTATAAGCAGCACTACCAAACAGTGCTAAAAAGGGGGTTACAAATCCTGTTTCTTGTTGTCATGGCCAGAAGACATTCTTCAGCCCCTGAAAAGCAGATCTCCACACTATCACAAGTGTTGTCTACTGAGCATGGAAGATGTTGTTGGTCCATATGAAAACTTGACTTCACAGATGTAATCCTGGGCTGCTCTGCTCTCTGCAACTGCATGCTAGAACTTCCCCTTGACATTTTCAAAGGAACATAACAGTGATCTCAATGCTAAACACAAAGAAATCTAAGGCACAAAATCTAAGCCTCCACGCTACAATTTAGTGACACTGTACTGCTTTAGTAATTGTTTTCCTGTTCATGCAATCAGCATTATTCACAGCAACTAGACAAATTAGCATTTCTGACATGGCTGTGATCAATAGCTACATGTAACAAACACGATTTAAAGTAAAGGAAGCATTCTTATTACAGCTTTCAGATCCACTGGTGAACAGTGTCTGCTTCTGACACTCTCCCTCATCTATAAGGTTTACTTTACTTGTCTGGCAACCCTACATGCTGGGGGCTTTATAGTAAAGAAGGGGAAAAAAAGGAAATGAAGAGACATTTTAAAAGGACAAACTTAGCAGATGCGATTACAGCAAAGCTAAGACACTCAGTGTATGTTGAAAATTCCAGAAACATATGCTGCAAATTGTACTAAAAACCTCTCAGTATTACTTTAGCTAATGTGGTCCCCTAAGCTGTGACCACAGGATAGATTAGTTTAGCAGTACACGAATTCAAGCTTTCTCCCATTTTCTTTTATTGGTTTGCTATGCTCCACGTAACTTACCTTCTGTTGGCACTTTGGACAGACCCAAGTCCCCTTGGGGGCAGTTTTGAGGGGTGGGTCCAAGCAGTTGAGGTGATATGCTCTGGGACATGTGCCACAGGGCTGCAAGTTAACGCCATGCTTGCAAGCAGTGCAGTGTTCATCGTGGTGGATCTCATTCTACAAGAGATTAGAAGAAGGATGGCTTGGGTCATTGAGAACTTCTTTCTATACAGCATTCAAAGCCACTATTGCAGCAGGCAGGCTCATTCAAACACAAAATCTAATTGTCAAAAGGACCCTCGCCTCTGTAGAAGAAGACAGAAATAATGGTGTATGATAGCAACAAATACAAACAAACAAACAAAAGAGCCAGAAGCAAGTTCCATGAATTGAAAGAGACAGAAAAAAAGAACCCAGATAATCAAACACAGGAGGGAGTTGACTAATATAGCCAGCTTGTGATGTTGAAATTATTTCACTTGTTTTTGATAATGTGTCAGTCCAACACATCTATCACCATGTACGGCTCTATTTTGAAGTGTGGGTCAAAGTCAGTATGTGGATCACTTGTTCCTCAAGTCCAAAGCAGAAGGAAGCAAGCAAGGAAAAGTTTCTGAGGAAAAAGCACAGTTCCATGTTTTATGGCCATTGCCCAGAGCAGCTAGGAAAACAGTATGCTCGAGTACAACCTTTTGCTATGTACCCTCATCTGTGCACTCCTCCAGAGGGCTCCTCTGTTCCTCTGTTCTCTCTTCCACTAATTGTTCTCTGTTCAGAGTCTGACAACCTTTATCCAACAGACTGATTAGTACTTTGTCTGAAGCAATATATAAAATGAACTAAGACTCATCAACAAAGTTACAATGTCATGTAGGAAATTGCTATGCTAATCTGGTGGCAATGTTAATTACTCTTTGTATAATTAAGTGCATTTTAATAAAGGAGATACTGATTTTGAAACTCTCATGGCTTGTGAATCATTGTAAAAAACCTAAAATTTTACAGTGCTTTTCAAGGAAGGAGAATAATAATTTTGTACCTTTGTTAATGCCAAAAGTGTATTTTCATTTTTAGGGACATCAATTATAATTTATATTTCATGATAGTTTTAGTCAGGCTTATATCTTGAATTCTAACTCAGTTCTGTCAAAAAAAAAATCACTCTCCAAAATGTTCCTGTTTTAAAATTACCTGCTCAAAAAGTCTTAACCTCAATGTAAGAGAGATTTAACCTATACAAACCAGCATGGCTACTCATTTTTCTTAAAATTTTCATTAGAGACACAAATCTGGACTAGCAATTTCTCAACAGCAGATTCTACAAAGGGATTAAACTCAAGCCTTGCACACGGAAGTCCAAGAGTTCATTTCTTTGAAATTCTAACTTAGACGGTGAAAGATTCAGTTAAGTGGGAAACGTTTCACACAAGCAGTATGAAAGGCAAAGAGAATACTGCAATTATGTACCTTGATAGGGGCTACAATAATCAGAAGCACTAAATTACGTGGTGATGAGAAAGACACTGATATTACACAAATTTTGCTACACATACCTTCCAGAATGGATCCTCATTTGCTAGCATATGAAAGAAGGGCAGAGAATAGATTAGTGGGAAACACATTGTTGCAGTGAATGCTAGTTCTCAGCTATGGGAGTAATTTTAGTCAAGCTGTGACACTGCAGATCAGGACGTTGCCAAAATTAACACAGGCAAGAAGGAATGCAACAGCAAGCAGTGAAATTAGCGTTTGAGATTTTAAAATTTACATTCCAGGAATCCCATGTCCAAAGGTCTGATGCTAAAAAGTCATAGTATGAGAAGCACACTCTATTTCAAATTTTCAGAAATTTTCGTGCAGAGCTCCTCTCCATATGCCAGTAGTCAGAAAGTCTTTCTTAAGGACTTCAGCCTGCTGGGTGATGAACAGTCTGGCCCTGAACCAGCAAGGCACTTAAGCAGATGCTTAACTTGGAGTATGAAATTGGTGCCACTGACTTACCATACGTTTAGATGTTCAGCTGATTCATGGCCAAAATGGTCAGCTACTTGTGTGACTGAGCTTTATGCTATCTTCAACTCTTTATCATCAAACTACTCCCACCCAAAGCACCAAGATTTTCTGACCTTTTGATGAACTGAGTCTGTAGTGATTGCATCCACAGCCTGATAAGAACAAGAACCATCAGAGCTCACTGGAAAGCAGGCTAAGCCTTTCATAAAAATATTTGTGAAATTCATCGCACTTTAGTCCAAAAAGAAAAAGATAGAAAATTCTAACAGCTTTATGGAAACCGCACAGTGGGTTGTAATTTTTGCTGCTGATTTGTAAGAGGCTGGTGCACACTGTCCCATTGACAAACAGCTGATGGAGAGGCCTTTCTTTGAATTAAAGTGGAGACAACTAAACTGATTATTTCTGTCCTTATGTCCTTCTTCAGCTCCCTCTCTGATCACAAATGTGAATACAGCTGCCCCGGTGCTGGTTTGATCCCACGTATACAGACCAACCTGGGAGCTGCGTCCTGCTGTTACACATTTGTTTTATACCTGATGTGTGCATATGGCTGAAGATACAGACACATTCACACCTCACACACATGTAGTAAAAGGAACATAAGAATGAAGGAACAACTTCACCTAAGTTAGACCAAAAGCTATAAAGCCTGGGGTCCTTTGCTAACAGCATCCAGTGCTGCCACTCACGCACAGAGTGCAAGAACAGGGCAAGCACAGAGTAAATTTTTCTATTCCAGAATTATCCTTCCAGACACTAGCAGTCTATGGACTTCCCTAACATGCAGTTTGCATCTTCAGTTTTATATTTAACAGCCTTAGACAGATCTTTTTTCCATACATTTTACTAATTTTCCCAACAATTGTAGCACCCTTTGGTACTGAGTTCCATAAATAATCACAGACTTATAAAATCTGGAGCTGTCACTTCATATACACAAATACACACACAGAGATCTACCACGATATGACATCGCGATTACTCAGGGGATATAAATGTTACTCAGATAAACAGAGGTTTGATAATTGAAGAGTCTTTCCTACAAATGACACATGTCAGGGGATGTGACCTCATTTCAGGTAAGGCATTTTCAGATAAATGAATCACGATGAATTGACATTTTGCTCAAAATTTGCAAGAATTGTTCTCTTCTGCATTTCTGGAAATGACAGTTTTTTCCTGTATTTCAAAGGGATTTTTTTTAGTTTGTTTATTTCTCTTTTCAGCTCACTTTTACTATAAAGTTTAAAACATTTTAAAATTTGTCCACTTCTGTCTTCTAGTTGCTGAGAAATTAAACTGAAGACAATTTTTTTAAAGGAGCGTTCTATAAGACAGGTGACAGTCAGCTCAGCACTGAAGGTAGACAACTACAGCACTGCAGGGCCAAGCTGCCTGGGAGAGCATCTGCCTTCAGTTCAGAGCTTACATAGCACCTAACACCACAGTGCCCAGTGCATGTAGCTAATAAACCCTACAGAGGTGGGGAGTTCTGCTACAAAGAACTCCAGCTTAAAATTTATAGAATATGCAGAATCCCAGTGCAGATTCCGGATGCTGGGAAAATCAAAGATACAGCACTCAAAGAGGAATTAACAATTAAGGAGAGAGAGTGCTGATTTCCAAGCAGCTCTGAGACAGCCACATCACTAGAGCTCTGTCACTTGCCTACTTCCTTGCAAATAAAATGGGAAACACGTGGCAGAAAGACAGTCAGGCATATCAAACCCTAACTTAAATAAAATCCACTAAGGGGCTAGCAGCATGGCTTGCTAACATCGCCATTCTCTCCTGTTTTTTCCAATGTGTTTACATGGGAAAAACAAATGCTATGATAAGACAAATAATAACTTATAGTTTTAATTTTGAAGATAAAACTAAGCCAGAAACAATGTTCTCTCCACTGGGGCTCACATGAGCATGAGCTCCTGCTAAGAAGCCTGTCATCATAGCTGTTTACCATGTAATAACCTCTCTTGTCCTCTGAGACCCTATGCATTAGAGGCATATGGTAAGTAGGCCAATTGTCTGCATCTTGCACATAAGGTTTTGAAGGCAGAGAGAAGCACCGCTGCCTTTCACTTGGTGATCCTGTAGCACAGGAATTTGAGGCAGGGCTAGAAAGGTGAATCTCAAGCACTACATGACACTTGACAAGTATATCAAGCAAACACTGAAAAAATGTGAGAACTTCACGTCTTAATTGAAATTACCTGTGTAAATGCTCCTAATACTGAAATAATATTTGGCTTAGGAAAAGGCCTGTCTTCCCTTACCTTCAATGCACCACAGGAGGGCCTAAGTTATAAAGGCAGCACAAGGACAAGGATATAATCACGTTTTTTACTGACTTACTCTCCTCTTCTAAAATGGAACTCAAGCTACACACTTTCTCTCGTAAAATACTACGTGGGCCTCATCTGAAGAATTAAACTGTACTCAGTGTTCTCCTTGTTTCATCTCCTACCTCTGAACTCTTTGCCTTTTCCATATGTTGCACGTTTTTCCTGGAATAGGCTTCTTCACATGAGCTAATCATCATCACCCCCAAATGGCTTCTCCAAACTGTTCATTCTCAAGGCTTTTACCATGCAATTTTCAGCATCTTAAGTTCTTATAAATACAAGATTGGAAGGCATCTTCAAGGCCATCAAAGCTAAATTTATGGGTCCAGCTCTTGGAATCAGAAAAATTATGTGGTTTTCAGCTGTTGTTTTTAAAGCAAAAAGTATGGTAAACTTCTAGACCTTGAGGATGGACAGCAGTTTCTTAGAACTCATGAAAAGAGGTAAACAAAAAGCCCAGAATAGTAATTATTTTTCAAATCCTAATTTTTCAATATATATTTTTAAGCACTTGGTGTTGGCAACACTGCATTCTTCAATCAGTCCTCTCACTGCATGGTGCTTACAATACTAGAGATCAGATTTTCCACTGATTGCAGAGACTTTGGATCCATTTCCACAGTTTTAACCTTTAGCTTTATCCTTCAATTGTTTTTGCAGGAAAACCATCTATTTTCACTGCACACTAAACAGTGCAGGGACTTTACACAACGTAATGTCCTATGGTACCCTAGCAGCAATCCATATGAAATCCTACTAATAAATATTTAACATGTCATTAGAATAGTAGTATATTCATTTAAAAATATGCTTACCTCTTGTTGAAAGGAACAACGGGTTATTCAAATAATTTGATGCAAGGCGTTTCCGCTACAAGGGAAAATAAACAAACCACAGTGTCACTGAAAAGTGCTCTGGTTCTGTCTTACTACTTCATATTAACAGTCTCCATGAGCTTCTTCCCTCATACATAGCCAGCTGTCCAGAAGCTGGGTCTGTGACTTAGAATATTCATTGCTAACCCCTGAGACAGTCATACAAACAGTTGCATGATTTACCTTTCTAACAAGTTCTTCATAGAGCAGTTAGATTTTATTAAGAAGAGAGAAATGCAAACTGCAGGTGTTATTGATTGAGTTGCTGGATGTGTTGCAGAGGTTGGTAAGAGCAAGGCAACAGCAACAGTAACTCCAAACCTAGCAAATAAACAATATCCACAAAGGAAAAACTGCATAATAAATTGCTGCTCTGAGATGACATCTTTATTTGCATATATAGAAATCGTGATGGACTTCCCACCTGCAGAAAAGCGTCCCGACCTTCTGCGACACTTGACTACAATTTGTAGGAACATACTTTGTTTGCAATGTACTAGGGCCTAAGCAAAATATTTCTCTTTCAGAAGTTAATGTGTATGACCTCTAGGAGCTGGCAGCGATTTCAGTCTCCTAAGGTCAGCACAGACTTTCAAACTTGGAAACACAGACCACTGGAAACCAGACTGAGATGTTTAACTAATTTAATGCAGCCCATCACCAGCTTGTCAGATGGTAAAAGCTGTTGGTCAATAGCAAGCTGGGCTTCATTAACAGTCTATATAACTCCTAATTGTTTCTGTGAGCCATCCAAGACTTGTACAGCAGGACTAGAAACAGTACTGTTTTCCTACATTAGATGTTGTTAGACTCTGCTTGGAAGAAAATTAGAGGGTTTTTGCTAATAAATGATTTATTCTGTGGTGAGTAAACTATTCTCTTATACACGGGTGCCTGCCAGTCTGTTAATGAATTTTGAATAGCTGTTTCTTCCTTCAAAAAATACCCAGCCTGAAACTTAACCCTTTCCTATGCAAAAAAAAAAAAAAAAAAAAAAGGGGGGGGGGGGGGGATGAAAAAAAAAAAGTTACTGAGGGTGGGAAAACAGAATGTTATCTAGTTTTTTTTAAAGAAAAAAGCTTTGAAAAGAAAAAGCACAACATTCAAGTGAAGACATAAGACTGTGATCACATTTTTGTAATCAAGGAAGTTAGCATTACCACTACAGACGCTGAGCTCCTGCCGTTTTGAGGGTGTTGGCAAATAAAGAGTCTAATTTATATGCAATTTCAATTTAAACAATCATGAATTAAAGATCATTCAGTAGACTAACTGTAAATTAAACTGCACCAAAATGCCTGAAATGCCACAAAATACCTCAACTCACTGATTAGCAAATCAATCTGAACAGCTAATTGATCAGAGAAAAACCATCTGCCTCCATTTTAGCTGAATGGCATTCCCCATGGTCAGTACTTAATGACAACTCCTAATGAGGACACAGCTGATCAGCCACAGGAGCCTTTCACAGACATTTCTTTCTCTCTGCCATCTTTCACTTCAGGATATGCTTTTGAGAATAGATATAATGAGAAGTATGAACTAGGAGTGCAGCAGATGTCCTCCATCACCTCCTCCATTCAAAAATTAAGTTTCTTGAAAACACTGATCAGACTACTAGCACAAAACTCTGCTGCAAGTATTTTAATAAACTCATCAGGACAAAAAAGTCTAAGAGAAGACACTACAAATTTAATGCTAGCAAGACTAAGGTTCCTACTGGGCTAAATACTGGATACATGGACATCAGTATTTGCTCTGAAGAGGTTGCTAGAGAAATGTTGAGTTCTGAAGAACTAAAGTGCTCAGAGCTGCTCTGGAGTATAAAAATCTTCACTACTTTCAAAAAAAGAATGATCAAGCCACTAAGCAGCTTGACTACAGTGGTGAGTTTCTTTTTAGCCTCATCTGTCTGCTGGATGTCAACAAACACAGAAATCTGAAATGTTGACATACCAAAAATTCTGCATTGCTTGTACCTAAAGAAAAATCACTTTCTTTAGGCTTAAAGAGCCCAAAACATGGAGAAATCTTGCTTGAATGGAGAGCTGGCTGCAAATCCGTTTCATTGCTGTAGGACGTTCAAATAGTAACCCCAAACTGTGGTAAAATTTTAAAGGTGGAATTTTAATATTCTAAATAAATTAATAAATACCAGTGCAGAAACAAAGAAAAAAACAATTTCAGAAAAACTTAAGTCTATATTTATATGTTGCTTTTACACCAAGTTTGCAATCCAATGTTATGTAGGACCAAATTTTGTTACTGCCATAAATGTAACAGCATACAGGTAACAGACAACAGAGATTATCCAGAGCATTTCATTTTTAATTATGCATTATTATATTTATTATGCAGGCTTCCACACCCTCTGCAGTGCACACTGATTTTTAAACCAACACATCTCTTTTATGAATATCACTAATAAAAAAAAGCAAAGTTCTCTATTTATTATTTGGCACACAGGAAATGCAAAATAGCAATGCAAATTTGAACATAATACAGCCCTTCTGCTCTTCAGTTCTGTCCTAAAGGGACCATCCACGTGGGTAAAAGAGCAATTAGGTCCCACATAAATTTAGTCCTTTGGCCTTTATTAAAATGAAGACAAATTCGAGTTTGAAGCAAGTGATGTTGTGGGGTGAAAACCTGTCGCTTAGCTAC
The DNA here is from genome assembly GCF_000699245.1 of Pterocles gutturalis. Lineage (NCBI taxonomy): Eukaryota > Metazoa > Chordata > Aves > Pterocliformes > Pteroclidae > Pterocles > Pterocles gutturalis. The sequence goes on from NW_010134908.1 coordinate 18,799, forward strand.
TGAGCTACTTTTCTTTCTTTACTACATCAATATCTCTTTACAAGTAAATGTGTGGTTCTGCATTCATATATACTTTTGTAATAAGAAACACTTAAACCTTTTATTGACATGAAATAGAACCGTGGTAAAAAAAGTGAATTATAAAGTACCTCTGTTTCCAAGAGTCCACTGTAGGCTGGATTTGCTGTGCTTCTTCTCTTTCTTTCCTGACGCTTGCTCTGGATTTCTGTAACCATGGAAAGAAACATGAATTGTGTGTTTCTCACTCATCAGGGAAAAATGCAGATCTAACTTGTTAAACAAGACGCTCTTACCCTCAACCCCTTGGGCTTTGTGTTCAGTTTCAGTTTCTAAAGTATAATTGGGTTGCATCAGCATTGATATTTGCTGCAGTTCAAGGTTTGACATTAATAAGCTTTTCCTTGTAAGAGTCAGGACATAGGCATTTTTTTTTTTTCCCTCCTCCAAGGTGGACTTCTGCTGCCCTACAAGATTTTTTTTATGAACCCTTCAGACACATATTCAGCAAGAATCAACAGAGAGCTTTCAAAATACTATTAACAAAGATGAAGCATTTAAAGCAGTTAGGTCTTGTAATTCATAACAGATGAAAGTGTAGAAATCCTTTTAAATTTCATTTACATTACTTTTCCTCTGCAGAGGTTAGAAAAAGCACAGTCAGAACGGCATGGCTAGATTCAGTTCTAACCAGGGCGTGAAGATTTATCCATTCAAAAATACACAACTGCAGGATCCTGAGCATGCAAATTGTTGTTATGAGCCGTACACGTGTTTGTGTCACTGGAAACAGCAGCACAAATACAGGCTTATTGCATTGCAGTCCTGTTTGAAAAAGGGTGAAACACAAGAGAACTCCCTTCCACCAAATGGTAACACCTATTCAAGATGGTAGTTTTTGAGGAAAGCATTTATCAACAATTTGTCACATGCATACTTCTGTAAACACACACAGAAAGAGGATTCCTGGCCCACTGAAATCCGCAGATTTAATGCTACTTCTATCTGAGCTAGGATTTCATTTCCATTATATGGAATTTCTTTTTCCAGCTCTTGACATAAGTTTAGAATGGTGAGATTATGATAACCATGTATTTTAGAGACTACTTTTTATTTTGATAATTAAGTAAGAGCAGACCTGCTTTAGCAAGGAGAGCCACCCAGTATCCATCTCATGACATCAAGCGTGCAGAGCTGGGCTGATACTCTGTTCTAAAATGTTTCTTATGTGAATATCGTAAGGCAAAGTTTAGTCTCTGCACTGAGGTGCCAGAAGGATGTTGTTAGTCTAAATGCACCGACAATGGTGATACCTCCATTCTGTCTTGCTCTAAGTAAATCTCTCAGAACAAGAGGAACTGGCAGGAACACTAGCCCTTCAGCCCAGAGGACCAGGAGCACACCAAACAGAAATTCAGGACACCATCTGGTTCTGCAGAAGTTCTGGCATCTTTCATCAATGTCTGAGCTAAAGACGTCTATCTCAGAACATCCTCAGTGACAGAAAATGGCCTTCAGGATACTGAGCACTATCTCCTATTTGCAATCCAACAGTAAGATACAGTCCAGCTTTCAGGATGTTTACAATACATGGCAATAGGTTTCCCAGCACATTGTTCTGGTTTCCAGGCACCCTTTCCAGAGGTTGATCACTTCCCCACAGAATAAAAGGGGCCGCATACCACTCTAAGTGTTACTAAAGTAAATGGTGTTAGTATTGTCGGTCATGTCTTGTCCCTAGAGACAAGGCCAACACTCTGCATGGATTTTGTACTGCCCTCAGTTCCAAGATATTGATTCAAAACTTTTCATTCATGAAGGACTATTGGCTAAGCTGCCACTCTTGGAGTGATAGATGTATCAGAAGGAAACTAGATAGACAAGAAAAACAGAAGAGCAACTACTTGCATATTCTGGCTGGGTTTTCCCACTGGCACAGGAACATGTCACCTCTCATGCTCAGAAGATGTCTCCTCCTAGGGCAATTCAAAGAGTAGGGGTAGGTCTGTATTCACAGTCTGACATGAGCTAGACATACGCTGCCATGTGACTCGGGAGCTATACAGAATCTCACTACCAAGAAATGTGTGATCCGAGGCTGCACCAAGACATGAGATAAACACCACGGCTGCAACCACTGCCAGCATCTTGTTAACATCCTTGGTGCTACGCAGACTGCAATCCGGAGGATCTTGTAGGGGTAAAAGTTCTGTCCCACTGTGAAAGTATTTCCTATGAAATGCTATGGCTATGCTGAAATCTCCATACTGAAGCTTCCAAACCCTTTGGCATCCTCTGGAGAGAACTGGGCTTCAGCAGCAGGCTAAGTGCTGGACACGGATCCAGTAGCCTGCCACAGAGCCACTAGAAGAGAGATGGTTGTTCTTGATGTCAGCATCAGTGCGTATCAGTGGAATGCTCTCAAGGCCAAAAGGTGCCAGAGACGTCACAAAAGAGGAATCACGTGCCTTGACGCTGGCAAAGTGGACACCCATGGACTTTGGTCTCAACAGTGTGAGCTGGAGCTGTGGTTCTTTCAGCCAGGCTACGTGGCCAGCGAACCCAGGGCTGGCAGCATCTCAGCACCCTTGTGGCAGGGTAGGGAAAAAGCTGGAGTTAGGGCAGCCCAGGCTTAGTCTTTTTCACAGGTTGTCACAAGGATACAAGATTGTGACATTTCACTGGCCCAGAAACAGAAACAAAGAATTTAACACGGCAGAGGTTTCTGTGTCCCAGGGTCCATAACTGGGCCAAGTGTCTTCACAACAGGACTGTGATGGATCTGTAGCTCTCTGCCCTTTTGGGTCCCAAGCTTAAGAGAGAATTTCTTTGGTACATGCTCTCACCAAGGCAACAGAAATATTTGATGGAGTCTGAATCACACATGTGGTAGCTACCTGGAACGCATCTTTGGAAGAGGCATCACTATGGTACAGAGATAAAAGCTGGCTGGGGGGAAAAGTAATAGCAGTGGGAATAGATGGAAATAAAGAGAGAGAGAGAGAGAGTAATGAACTGAAACAGCTCTCCATGTATTCCACCCTATGTAGCCATCAGGGAGGGAGAGAACAATGCCAGCACTTTATTTATGGAAACTGTGAACAAAAAATATCCATGCTTGTGATATAAGGACTATATACACCTAAGAGCGTATCTGTAAATAATCACACCAAGATAGAACAGAAGCTTACGCTGGTATACTATCTTTTGTTACTCATTACTTCTGCTAAAAAGTATTGTGTATGTTTCAAAACAGGGCTTAAGAAAGTAAAAATAAATTATTTAACTGATTAAAACATTCCTGTAACCTATATGGAAATATTTCAGTGGTTTTATTTTGCTACGGTAAAATAAGATGTGCATTTTTAGAATGACCTGAACTGAAGAATTCTTTTAAAGTTTTCTTTCTATCTACTTGTTTGGGTTTTTTTTACACAATGGTAATGCTAAAAGGTGTTCTAATAGATAAGAGAAAGAGATTTAATGTTACAACCGTGCACTGCATCACAGACTTGGGCTTTCTTATTCCTTAGTTAATTAATTTAAAAAATATAACCCAAACAGAAAAAAAACAAAAAACAAAACAAAAAAAACCCCCTCTAAACTATAATATGTTTGACAGAGATTAATAAATTTGAAGACAGCTTTATGTTGGAGGCAAAGCTTCAATGAGCTGCTGCCTTCATCAGTAAACACTCTGTATGGTCATTCTATGAGGCCCATAATGACAATTTGTCTTCAGTGAAAGCTGTACCTTGCAGAATGTCAGTCAGTGGAGCAGCTGTGTTCGTTTACTGGTAAAGGCCTCGAAAGATGCCTCACACTCAGGCTCTGCAGAATGGAGCTCTTTTCCCAGTAAGGGGAAAGATGCTCCTCTGGACGTTAGGTGGAAAGGCTGATAGAAAAATCCATCTAGAAGTGGATCATAGCCCTTCAGCCCAACATTAATGAATAAAATGAAGAAAAGCAGTAACACTGTGAATTAATGATACTGAGTGAATAAGCTTTTAATGACCCAATCTTGATACAGTTTAATTCAAAAAATTTGGAACTGAGAAATACATTAGAAGTACTGAAATAAACTGAACTGTGTAATGACCACTGCTTCCTGATAAATAGCAATGGCTGATAACCGTAAAAATGACACAGCACTAAAATAAGAAACTTTAGCACGTGAAAGCTAAAAGGGTATTTTTGACAGTTGTAATCACCAATACTCATGAAGAAATATCCTTTCCATAGTAAATAGCTCTTGGTGGGAGCCATTTATTTGAAGCTAGTAGGAATATAAAAAGTGAATTTGTCTGAAAAAATTGATTCTGCAGGATTAGTATTGCAGCAGTTAGGTTCAAAATGTGTGTCTCTGTACTTACTGTAGAACAAACAGAGCAGAGTAGTACTTGGCATTTTGAACCAAGCATTAAATCCACACAAACAATTTATTAGTTCCAATAAAATCAAAGGGTAAAGAATTATTCAAAGTTAAGTTCTCTCTGTTTTAAGCATAATTTGCACTTCAGCATAATTTCAAATGTTGTCCTATTTTCCTTAGAAAAAGAAAACAAGAAGCAGTCATCATTTGCACTTTTTGGATTATACATCTTCTCCCAAAATTGCTGTAGCTTTTTAATTTCCATTTCAATCCATCACCATTAAGGGATTAAAAAGGCCGATGGCTTAAAGTTTCTTTAAACTGCTTTCAAATTCTCAGTCACTGGGACATTAAATGATTTTCTAAAATGCAGATTTAAAGCAGAAAGACACTGAAAAAAGGCAAGACCCACAGAAAACCTGACGCATATATTGAGGAGACCTTACTATTAAGATGGTCTTTTCTACGTAACTCACGACCTCTCTTAAAACCGAGAAACAGAAGCACTGGGAACCTCACAAAAAAGAAATAAAGCTGTAAACCAGTAGATACCTCTTGAGTCAGCAAGGTATTTAAGCATGTGCCTAACTCTAAAGCACATAAAACTTAAACTCAATGCACTGGAAATTCCTAAATATTTTGCTGACAATGGTCCATGGGATGGGTAGTAAAGGTCAATTAACATTAACATTTTTTGTGATCAAGAATCATTGTCAGCTGATACAGATAGCAGATTTTCTCCTTATACTGGTGGAGCCACACCAACTTACGTTAGCTGAGAACGTAATGAAAACACATCAAGCTATAGACTTTTTATTAAAAATAGTTGTATCTTCTCTGCCCATGAGAGCTAACCCATTGTGCCAAGAAACCCCCAACTCATCTCACATCTGTTTTCAGAAAGACAAAGCTGAGGCAAAGAAGGGCACAAATCTGCTCTTACAGATAAATATACCTCAAAAAAAAAAGGTATTTTTGAAAGGTTGTAAAAGTAAACTGAACACTGCATTTAGTTTATGTGCAATATTTGCTTGAACCCATATTCAGAAGCCTAGGAAGGCGTGCTAGCAGCTCTCACACAAAAGCAGGATCAGACTTGGAAGCTTGGTTTGGTTTCTTTTGTTTGCTACATGAGGGGAAACGGAGGGAAGGAAGTCTTCATGAGAGGTAGTTTCTAATTTGCTTAAAATCTTATAAAACAAATGCCAGATTTTCACCACTATTTTGCACATTATTCTGTGGAACTCTAGAGATGATAGATGATTAACTCAAAAAAATGAAAGTCCATCTCACATGGGAAAGAGGGGAGGGCATCCTTGCTACAGAAGATCAGAGTAAACGTCTTTGAACCTCGCTCATTCTTCGACCAGATCGGTGCTGGTCAGAGCCTTTGTAGGCTTTTTGCTTCACTATCAATCATCCTCCAGTTGTTAACATCCTTTAAAGGACCATGATGACCGAGTGAGTGCAAATGCCAGCTTATGCCAAGCCTCCTGGTGCTGGCTGCGGGGCCAGTTCTCCTGCCCCTTGAGCTGTGCAGAGGGATGGGAGGCAGAGCAAAGTAAGGTCACCCATTATTTTGAGGCTGAAGAGCACAACTGTGCATAGTTTCATATTTCACCTGATTTTTCATTGCCCTTTAGAGGACAGTATCACCAGTTCCTCTTGTTTGCAGTGCAGCCAAGAGAAAACATTTCACTCAAAAACTGAACTGTAAAACAACATATGCTATCTTACCTTCCAAATGTTCTGTTGTGACCAGTCCTAATGCTACCATGAAGGCAATTTTCTAAGGAAAAAATAAACAGGGGTTAGATTTTCTACTACAACAATCATGGCAGAAGTAAGCAAATAAATAAATAAACCTAGCATTGACAGAATAAACCCAGTGAAGGTCTTTAGAAATGTATCTTATTTGAATGCATAGTAATACGAAGAACTTTAATTGAAGATTTACTTCAGATATGCCTGGTCAGTCACGTTCTACTTGTAGGACTATAAGAACTTCAGCAGCTCAGAGATTTATGAAGCCAATGCTGTATGACTACTGATTTTATACAGTGCATGATCAAAATTCAGTTAATTAAATCAATTCAATTTCATATTGATAGCTGCTTTGGTACTCCACTCTTTAGAGAAGTAATTGTGTATTATTACTACTATCTGGACATGGCACTGCTTTTATTGGATACAAGCAAGCCGTATGAAGTAAAACAAGATATGATACACTTTCACTGAACTTTACAACACTGAACAAGACATCTGAAGTATACTGAAATCTCCCTCACCCCAAAAAAAGCTTTCAGGAATTTCTCTTCCCAAGTTACAAAAAGAATATCACATGCATGAATTATGAAGAGATACACTGATCCAATATTTTTGCTTAATGGGGAGTGAACAAACATCTCCCACTGACACTGATAAACTCATTTTGGAAGGAGGAATCTGATCTAAAATACTACTCAGAATTATTTTACCCTATATATGCACAAAACACATCTGCGTACTAACAAAATTATAATA
>NW_010134909.1:0-217 GCF_000699245.1 Pterocles gutturalis
GGCTAGCATTTTAAAATCAATTAGTATTTTCAATTCTTGAGGTGAATTATTCAAACAAATGTTTGGGAGACCCTGAGGGAGAATTTGGCCGTGACAAAAGGTTTGATTAGCTTTATTTCCCCCCAAAAGCAACAAAGGCGCAGGGCTGCGAGAACAATCCGCTACATCAGGGCATGTTCAATTAAATGAAAGTCATTAGCTTCGCCGTGAAAGCACT
>NW_010134909.1:351-591 GCF_000699245.1 Pterocles gutturalis
CACCTAACACTTCACCCTTTGGAAATTTCTGCTCAGTCTAAACAATAGGAAGCCCATAATGCAGATTATAACACTCACTGACTCGAATCCATTATCTGCCCTCCACACTGTCTATATATTGATTTCCATATACTTTCTATTGCTCTCAGTGACTGAGCAAAGCTCCAGTTAAGAGCCCGCAACACACAGGAGCGTTGCTTGAACTACATCTCACCATTACAAGCCGGAGCAGGTTGTAAA
>NW_010134910.1:0-7828 GCF_000699245.1 Pterocles gutturalis
GGCCCCAGCGGCAGCCCACGCACAGAACCCCCCCGAAGGCTTAGGCTGAAGGCCCGCAGGGGATGGCTGGCAGTGCTGATCTCTGTCTTCTCGGCTTTTGGTTTCAGCTCAACACAGAAAAACTGAAGGGGGAAAGAAACTGGCTGGCGGGAAGATGACACCGGGCTTCAGAGGCTTTCTTCTCTTGAAACACACTTCGTTTGAGCTCAGACTATTTATTGAGGCCTTTATTTAATGTAATGATATCTGATTGTATTTATTTAAACACTGCAAGTACTATGCAACATGTATCTTCGATGGGGGCGTTGTCTGAAAAGCACAATGATAAGTGCTGGGCTAATTTACTGCCTTTAAAACCTTTGCTTTTGGGGTGTTGTGCAGGAGAAAAATCGGGAATATCCTGATGTCTTTCACAGCAGAAAATTTACCTGGGCTCCAGGATCAGCAAACCACCGCTGAGGCTTCAGTATCAGCATGAAGTATATTCCATGCCACACACCTTTGTAAGGACTCGAGTAACCCACATAGAAACATTTATTCAACACAGCAGTTCTGAGCGAAGAAGGGAACTGCTGCCTCCCAAAACACGACTTTGTTTTTGTTTGCACATCATCTAGCTATGTGCCTGGAAAAACACTTTCCCAGCTTCTGTGGGAAAGCTGTGCAGCCTGCTGTGCCAGAGCCAAAGGTTAACTCCGTAGCGCAAGTTCACCAGTGACTCCTTCCAGAAGACCTGGCATTCACAGCACCGCTTACCTTGTGCATTTGCATTTTGAGGGAGCTGGTAGGTTTTGCTCCTTGCAACCTTAGACGTGATGTCTGTCTTTGTATGGCATAATGTCATAATTTATATTAAGTTATATGTAAGTGAACATGCTGCTGTCTGATGGATGTTTATTTACTCTAGTCCAAATTCCTTTTGGAATTGTGTATATGCAGTTTCCTCTGCTCTTCATGTTTCTGTCCAGCAGATAATGAAAAAGAAGTGGGATCAAAACCACTCTTAAATACTAGTATTTAAATGTCATAATGGTGAGACCGTATGATCTCTGTTCATCTACTCATTTTCCAAAATGTTGAAGGAACCCTCATAGTTACGTATGTGTAATTATTGTTTAGAGGTATCATCATACCTCCAGAATAACTGTAATAAGTTCCTGTAAATCAAATGGAAGATTTTTTTCTAATATTTTTGTTACTATATATGTTTCCTAATTAAATTTCCCCTTGTTACTTACAGAGTTTTGATTTTTAAAAATAAATATTTAGATACACTTGCCTGGTGTCTGTTTCCATGTGTTAACATAAAAGACAGATCTTGCATATCTTGTTGGTTTAGTTAATGGCTTGTATAAGCTGTGCCCATACTTTCAGCATTCCAGAACTACAATCCTCAGTGTTCCTTTGCCTTAATCGGAGTTCTGGACTGAGAACAGTAGGACTGAGCCTCCTTTGTTTGGTCTCATTTGCAGGGAAATGGAATTATTTGTGAAGCTGATGTGAAAAGCACCAGGGTTCCATTTTCCTCCCTTCCATTTCACTGCAGTCACCTAGACGCTGAAAATTGGGCTAGAGACAATAGGATGTGGAGCAATTAAACAACTCACTAAATATTTGTGCCAGTTTCTGGTTCCTTTTGAAATGAGGAAAAGGGCAGGTTTCATATGGCCAAACACCTTAGACTTTTTCTTAGGAAGGTTATAAGAAAATGTTTTACCCTTTCATCATCCTGCTGTGCCTGAAATGAGCTATTGCTGTAACTAGGAGAGGCTGAGAAGAAACCTGGATCCTTTGGGAGACACCTGGAGGCCAGGGGCAGTGAGAGAGTCTGCACGGGTTTAGGTTGAACGAAGCCAGCAAACTACGAGCTGGATGGCATGGAGGTCAGATAACGTAACCTCATTCCGATAACAGATTGACGCTAGTGTAAATAAGAACCTGTGTGATTGTCTCAGGTTTCTCAAGCCTGAAAGGCTCTTCCATCTACTGACACGCTTCTGTCATTTAACCTACTGCAAAGGACCAACACTATTTTCACGGTGTATTTTTCTAACACATTCTCCATGAAAACACAGCAGGAGGTGGTAGGCTGTGGGGAAAGCAAGGACGATACCACCTGTTTCAGCCCTGATTAGCCTGCTGCTAATTTCTTCCTCAGGCAAACTCTCTCCTAAGTAAAATACCAGTCATGCCAACATTTGTGATGGCTTCATAAAGTTAATTCCCAGCCTCTGTGAAAAAACATGACCAGGCTGAATGTGGGAGCGCGGAATTAAAAGTGTCTACAGAACTTGTTTAGCAAATTGTCTAGCTGTTCCAGTAACAAATCCACCCCACAGATGTGCAATTGGAGTCGTGCCAATGTACTATGGTGTCTCTTGTTTGCAACACCTGACGTTGCCTTTCCCAGTTCATATGGATTGTTGTGACTCAGTTGTGGAAGCCTTTTCTGGGGAAGAATGATCCCTTTGGTCCTCACTTGCACAGTGCCTAGGACCAAGGCTCCTCTCCCTGTTCGGGAAACACACACCCTGCCTTGACGCAAATCTGTCTGTGAGGCCCTTGCTCCAAGTAAATTCTGCTGCTGCAGTAGGGAAGGAAGGCACACTCCTCCTTCCTCATACTTGCATCAGTCAAAAAAGGCTGCAGATCAGAAAGTTCACAACAGAGAAGCAAAGTGGGCAGATTTCCAAAGCTGTTTGGTGGAGCACAGAGGAGATGTGGCTGCCCCAGCACTCCCTCTGTGACCTTTGGAATCCTCTGGATACTGGGGCACTTCTAAGTGGCCAGAAGAGACTGTGAAGGACAAACTGAGGGAGAGGACAAGCTTGACAGTGATTCTCAACTCACTTTGAGAGTGGCAGCAGGATTTCAGCACTTTTCTCCTCATCTGAGTATCTCTCCCCCCCACCCTCCCATTTCCTCAGTACACAGATATTTAAATAGGTCTGGAACGGCTGGATGTCCTTTCCACACTGCCCCTGCTACATGTCTGCAGCCGCCACAGACACCATGGGGATTTTCTGTGTGCACAGCTATTTCTCAAATATGATTACTTTATTTGGATGCCCGCCTGGGAGTGGAACAGTACTGAAATCCAGTTCCAAATCTGTTTGGCAGCACCTAGCCATTTTCTTAGTAAATAAAGCCTATTATGTGATGAAGCTGGCTTGATTGTTCTGTATTCCTCTGTTCCCCTGGCAACTTTTGAGTGTTGGCCATTTTCAAAGTATTAGGATCAAAGATACTAACTTTCTAGATATTTTTCTGAGAGTCTAGGGGTAGCTGTAGAAATTGCCATTCTGCTCACACTGAGGAAGAGACTGCAGCGTAAGCACATAACATGCTTTCATAACATGCTAGAGAACCTAAGGCAGAGGGAGAAAGAGAAGTTACAAGTACCTTAATGGGGGGAAGTTCCTTGGTTGGACTGTGTATCTAAATAGATGTCAGAGAATCCAATCATAAAACTCAAGTCCATTGAAAACCAGTTTCATCAGTTCTGCTACGTGTTTGCTCAAAGCACTTTAATATCCATTGCAATAATCCTCACCTAGTGGGAGCAGGGTCTGGTCTACCATGTCAGTGTCAAGTAAAGGTTAGTGTTACTGGGCCTTCCTTCAGTTTCCTAAAAATATCGTCCGTGCAGAGCAGCAGGATGAGCTGTGCAGATTGCACATTTTCCTTACATTACGACACGTGTTCTTGTTCTCTTTGTGTCATCAGATAGACCTCTTGACACACTAACTTCATCACAGATAAATGCTTTTAAAATTACTCCTTCTCCTTGGGCTTCCCTGATTCATCCTCACCAGCATAAGAAAATTATCTGATCTGCCTCCCTTTCTTATCCCTACTTCCAGGAGGCACCAGCGCAAGAGGAGAGCATACCTATGTCCTTTCATCATGCTAACTGGCAGTGGACTAGTCAGATACTCTTATCTCTCACCAGTAACTAATGACCAAGTGTGACCAACTGGTTGTGTCAATTAGAAAAGGGAGGGGAATCTCCCCGTAGCCGGAAAAATCTGGTCAGGAGGTTGGCTGATCCCGTTTGCAAAATTCAGCTAATTGCCCAGGGCATAAACCTGGAAAGAGTTAATTCCTTTGGGATGATCCTGAATTATTTTTCCTCTTAACTTTGTTGAGACTCTATCTAAAAGTGGCAGTGTGGATCACGTATTCATAATTTCAGCTGCATCCCAGTCACAGCCTTTATTAAAGATTACTGTATTGGCTCCAATACAAAGGAATAACTGCAGGATATTCTGAGGACGAGTGCAAACAGCACAAGGTGTTCTTCTTTCGCAGGGATGGAGACAGAATAAAATGATGCTCATCTGACTTTTTATTGCCTTTCGTTCTAAAACACTGCTTTGAGTGTACCCTGATGGAGCCAGATGTGTAGGGTTAGCCTAGCACAGCTCAAAGGGAAGTGACTGAGCAATGCTCCTGGGCAGATGAGACATTTTTTTGAGCCTTTGTACATCTTGAGTTTCCTCTCACTCTGTTGGTATGGTGGGTATTTGCACAGAACTTTCCCAAAATGCTAGCCTGGGCTAAAGGTCAGGCCAGCTGTTCAGGAATTCGATATGTCAGAGAATGAAGACATTCTAGCCCATCAATAAATGTTCTTGTGAACGTCAAACAAAATAGTTGATTACATCACAGGAAAATGACTGAGCAAATAAGCTTCTTCATAAGAACTGCAGATGTTACACATTTGTCAACAAGCCACATTTGCTGATTGAGGACTATTTCCTTTTTGGCATGGTGAAGCAATCTCTGAGCTTCTTCACCTCTTTCTGCAGCTGAATTTCTGCTTCCCCAACACATGATTATTTCCTCGTTACGAGCTGCTCAATGCCCAGATCACCCTTTAAAAGCAATATACCTTAACAGTTTGTTAGTTTATTTAACAGCTGAATTAATGCTGAATCGTTATAATTCACATCTAGACCAGTCAGTGGCAAATGACTGTACGTGACTGAATTTTTCCTAGCTGAAGAATAATAAAATGGATTGCTTTGAAAAGCTGTATCGGCACAGGGAGATGGTGCTAGGCCCAGAACATGAGCACATTATCTAGTTGACTTCATAAACCTTGAGCAGATGAAGTTCCAAATCCCACAAAAAGCTGTCCTCTAGATTTTGAAAAAGATGAAAACTTTTCCAGTTCACAAGAAGCATAGCTTTACTTGAAGGTAGCCTGTTTTTTTAAGGCACTCTCAGTTATTTCTTATGGAATCTCCCACTGGAGACAAGAAGGACTAGGAAGAGGCTTTCCAGATGTTTGCAAAGGCAGAGGAAAGTAATGTAATTTAAGATCCTATTGCTGCAGTTGATAGTTTGAAATCCATGGGACAGAAGACCCACTGAGGAGTTTCTCACCATACGGGGAGTTTGCCACTGCTGTTTTACCACTTGTGTGCTTAACTGCCAAACTAATGTAATCATTGATATTGCTATGGATTTCACTTAGCTCAGCCCACTGCTGGACATAAAAAAAATGCTGAGAGATTTGGGTAAGACTAAAGTAGTTACTCTAATGAAATATGCTCCGTTTATGTAGATTTCTATGTGACAGAAGGCACTGGCAGCTCTCTAACAGAGAAATCCTTTCCCTCCATGCGATGAGCCCTTCCCATAGCATCTGTAGCAACTTTCTGAGAGCTCAGCCACTGCTGCCCTCCATGAATTGCTCAAAAGAGGGGTGAATGCATGTTAGACCCAATTGTTCTTCTGTATCTGCTCTACTCAAAGTGACAACTGAAGTCAGCGATGAAAAGCCAGCTTCATGTAAGTTGCCACTGATGTCAGTGTGATGAGGACTTCACGCAACAAGTGAAGTCTTTACCCTGAAATCCAAGACGACTGCATTCAGAACCAGGTTGCGATTGAGCTGCCACTTTCCAAAGCAGAAACCTGCTTGCGCAAAACACTGCCACAAAAAGAAAAACAAACTGACAGCACAGGAAAGATTTCCCCAAATAAACAAAAGCCAGCACATAATGCCATATCTTATAAACAGTCACAAGACAGGAAACATTAGTTTATAGAGCGGAGCAGCAGGTGGGAACCTGAAATATGGAGAGAAAAAAATCAGAAGACAGTTCACAGAGACTATATTCCTCACATTTTAAAGCTAGTCTGTGTCCTTTGCATCTGCCATACCTAGCATATCACTTCAGGTTCTACTTTTAATATTTTTGTATCGGAGAAGCAGGATTGTCAGCATGCAAATGTCATTTTTTCCCTTGGCACCTTGTAAGGAAATCTCACAATAATAGGCAGGGTTGTAGCTGAGTTTTGGTGTTGTGGAGCAAGCACTGTCATCCAGGCTAGTGTTTGATAGTTGGTGCTTACCTATTGAGCTAGAACCTGTTGTTCTTTTAGTAAACTCAGGAGCAAAGCAGAAGGAATTACAGATGGGTAGGAATCAGATGTTTGCTCCCTATGCTTTGGCAGACTGAGCACGACGAGAGACAGCCACTTAGGAGGGAAATACAAACCCTCCCTGCTCCAAGATCTTCCCCTCCTGGTTACTTTAGCGCTTCCATAACTTCCTGCAGGGTGGCCAAAGAGGGAAATCATCAGGTGCCTCAAGGCTTACAGATCTAACGGACCTAGACCACAGAGACTGCATTGGCCATGCCCAAATCAGTGAGTTCACACCCAGCTCCAAGAGGAGAAAAGGCAGCTCATTAACAGCAAGGCAGCCGAATTGGTCAGCGCGCAGGGAAATACCTGACAGACTAATTGTGAAGACAAAGTTATCTCTGTTCTCAGCTTCCCTTTGTCTGGGAATATTTTGCAATTAAGCAGAGAGTTGATTTCCAAGCTTGCATACACTGCTCTACTAAAACAGTCTGCGTTGTCATCTCCCCCTGCCCAAGTTAAAATAAATGAGGTGTCCATTGCCTGATATCTAATTGGTTCTTTTGCTGCCAAGACCAAGGAAAAAGAGTTAACGCAATTATTACATCTTTGAAAGCATCTTAGGGGAAAAATTTTAATCACTTTTCACTGCCCCAGAAATCACAAGAGCAGTCCAAAGAAAAGCTGGAGGACTGAAATAAAGCATGAAATAAATGCATGACCTGCAAAGACTAGGAAGAAAGGGTGTGATGGCTGTGGCACCTCTGGACTGCACCTGCTGCTCACAGGCATCCCTGCATCCTCTGGCAAACTTCAAGTCTTGACATCTTCCTTTCCAGCCAGCTGGAGATGGTTCCAACCACTCACTGCTTTGCATAATATACAGAGCTCTTGGCTTTTCAGCTAACAACTAAATCCACAATGAAATTACTGTGTGCTTGGCAGAGGAACCCAGGTGCTAAAACTAAATGTGAACTTATCCTGAGATGAAGAAGACAAAGGATTTTACATCTCAGTTTCCACTAGCATCTTTCAGGCTTACAAACGTCAAGAAAACATGGGCTGGGCTAAATTTAGCCTCCAAATTCTGGTATCTAAACAAGAGTCTATTCCTGAATGAGTTCCCACCGCTGGCTCCCTGGCATTGGTGGGCTCCTTGCAAGTGGAGCCGGCTGGACACCTCTGGCCAGAACCACTGAGGCAGAGAGACCAGCCGGGGCACAGAACCGACCCCATAGCCCGTTCGTGCACCCTGCAGGCTGCCGGGTGCCCAGGCGGGGCCATGCCATGCACACCTGGCAGGTCACAGGCAGGGAAGAGGGTGCCGTCGCCCGAGGATGTGCAGGGAGGAGAGAGAAAGATGTGTGACGGCATGTGAATCACGTTTCTCCTGCCCGACAGCTCCCGGCGGGGGATAAAAGCACCGGCGGACAACGGGGCCGCACAGACG
>NW_010134911.1:0-10874 GCF_000699245.1 Pterocles gutturalis
GTCCTGCGAAGGCCCGTCAACCATCTGTGGGCTCTGTGGAGCCGGGGGACCAGGGCGGCATCCCCGGGGACCAGGGCGGCATCCCCGGGGGCCAGGGCGGCATCCCCGGCTGGGTGTCCAGGGTTAGTCACCTTGGACAGGGAATCGAGAGCAGTCTCTGCAGAGTTGGTGGCAGGTTTTGAATCTCTCGCACTATACAGACCTGTCCTTTGTTGCAGGGAGGATCTTGCTTTCCTTTTTTTTTTTTTTTTCCCCCAGAATATTTCCTGCATGCTGATTTTTATCAGCTTTTAAGCCTAGATCCCATGTGTTTTTTATTGTAGAATGTGACATGGTTTTCTTTAAACGAAGAAGGATTTGTGCATCTGTCTTTACTAATGATGTAATTGTTTGTATGAACAATTTATTTCAGCCTGTTGATAAGGACCCGCATGTTCTGATGAGTGGAGCAGGGGGAGATAATAGGAGGAGGGCTGCTCTTTGATCTCATGTCCCAGAGAACCCCAAATCTCCATGTCAGGAAAGGAAGCCATCCTTACTGCAAGCAGATGAAACTAACTTAATCACCTTTTCCTAAACTGGTACTTTCGAAGCAAACCACAGGTACAGAACGGAGAAATGCATCTTGGGGTAAAGGCTTCTGTCATAAATTCTTGTAGAGAGTTTAAAAAATTTTCTTTGTCCGTCTTGTATCTTCCATGCCAAATATTTTGTGCATGTAAAAGGACTGAACTAGTTCAGATATAGTCATATTTCCTTTATTATGATGAAGCAGAGTATTAAAAATGTTGGCTATTAGGGGTTGATGGTTGGGCATTCCCTCTGACCACACTATCCTTATGGTTTGTTTGAATTGCCTCTAGTTACCTAGGCTAGTTACCTAGGCTAGTTACCTAGCCCTTCCTACATGATCCAGAGGAGAGAAACGAGTCATTTCCCTTCCCAAAGTACAGCGTTCAGGAACTCCCTAGATGACTTCACAGTTCCTCCTGTAGCTAATGGTGATGATCTTCCTGCCTATGGCTATATAAAATAGTTGGTTCTTTCCTCTTACAATTCCACCTAGCAGCAGTGCTGCAGTAATGAGCTCTTCTTCAGGGGCTTACAGTCAAATAAAATAATCTTCATTTTAAATATTTAAGTATGTCTTTCTTAAGTCCTGCCTCATGGTAACAGATCCTATGCAATGTGTGAGATACTGGGTTCTCTCTGCCTGTATGGAAGTGAGATGACAAAAACTATTCTGGAGAAAGTGCTGACGGAAAGAAAAGTCTTTTGGGAACTAAGCACAGTCCATTACATTATTTGTGAAGGAAAAATGTTTAATATCTCTTT
Source organism: Pterocles gutturalis (assembly GCF_000699245.1). NCBI lineage: Eukaryota > Metazoa > Chordata > Aves > Pterocliformes > Pteroclidae > Pterocles > Pterocles gutturalis. Next base: position 1,336 of record NW_010134911.1, read on the forward strand.
ATAATACAGAAATTGTTTCCTGAAATATGATTAATTAATTAATTACCTAGAAGTCATTAATTCTTGATTAGTTGATGATTACTTAAGAAGCATCTGCCTTTTCTGTCCTGTACTCCCTTTAGAGGTGCAAATAACAGTTTTAATTAGGCTGGCAAACATGAAATCTGTATGGATTTTTCTGAAGGACTTCACTAGTCAAATAATGTTTTGACAGACCTAAGCCTTTTTTTTACTATATTTTGAAGCCAAACAAATTGTTGACTTGATAAAATCATGAAGAAGAGCTAGCTGTCATCCTTCCTTAATGACGCTTCTGTAGATTTTTATTGATATGGGATTTGATGCTCTCTATTGTAAGACTTCTGATTAAAAGCAATATAAATGGACTTAGATCTTCTAAAATGAGCCTTTTACCCGAGTTGCAAAGAAAGGAAGTGTGAAATTGCCTGTTGAATCAAGGACTTCTGTAGCAAACACTGTAGTATTGAATTATGAGACAAATGCTTTTATGAGTGCCATTTGTCACCCAGAGACTGCTGTGGAGAAGGGTGGCATGGGACGACATAGCCCTGATGGTAAACCCTGTCCCAGCTGCTGCAGAGATTCAGGGACTCTCTGCAGACTACTGTACTTGGACCACATTCAAGCCATCCAACTTCCATATGTGCCACTAAGAAGTAGGTTTTTTTGAAGCATCCTGCTCTCAGCTGGTGAAAGAAACTATTTGGTGAAAGAAAATATTTCTTTGCTTCACCTCTGTGCTCTTACGTTCATCTCCTGTGGGAATTATTCTAGATTCTGCTTCTACAGGCCAACCTAGTACCAAGGAGAAAGGGGAATAATATTGTTCCTGTGCTTGGCTGCTGTCCTCGAGGTTCTGAAAGGCAGCATGGAACAGCCTGGTCTTCTCAAAACTGCAGCTGTTTGAGAATTGCATAGAGCAGAGGTCTTGGCAAACCTGGGGAGGCAGCACTGCACGGGCTCGTTCAGAGCTGTTTACAGCAATTAAGGTTGGGAACCTGGGCTTACCTTTCAGAAAAAAAAATTGTTCTGATTTGAATGCTAAATAATAGGTACATCTTACTGAAGAGATAATGATGATTTCTGCTAAATTGGATAGCAAAATAAATCAGTGGCTTTAATGCTTTTCTGATAAATCTAGATTGTTTTTAATTTTTTTTTAAAGGAGCTTATGTTCTGGGGAAATTGATTTAGGAAGAGGGCTGATTAGTCTCCTAAATCTTGCTCTTAAAGATGAGTTTTACAGTAATTTGGAAAATGCTGGCTATAAAAATTCCTCACCAGCATATTAATTATGGGATCATTGAAGGTTTTGCATGCTTATCTGTCCTTCAGGCCAGACGAACTACACCTTTGCGGACATGGGTCCAATTCTCCATTGGGTGCTTTTTCTTCATGTGGTTTTGTAGGAATTGTCTATTAACTTGGTTTCAGGTATTTCATACATCTTTAAGATTATGAAGGAAAGATGGAAATTAAATGGTCTTTTCCTTCAGAGAATTCTCTGTGAGGTTTAGCTATTCGCAGTGTGCAAGGACAGAACACTGATAACTCCAGTCTGGAAACCAGTGGCTTCTCAGTGTTGTTGCACTGACATCCTTTTCTTGTCAAACTGATACTCTGTGCAAGAAATAAGGATAGAGTTGGCTTCAATTTAATCCAATGCCTAAACTCCCACTGATTTCAGTAGTAACGAGTTTACTCCTGTATCTCTACGCTTCTTTTGCGATGAACTTTAAAAGCTGATCATTTTGTCTCCATATAGTCCTCTTTTGTGTGGGAGGGTCTTTAATGATTTTGATATTTTGTCTTAGGTAGGGGAGGAGGGGGATATAAGTTGCCCTAGCTCCAGCTCTCAACCCTTTCGTAGGGTAAAGGGTATGAATAGTATGCACGGTTTAAATTTGACATGTTAAAAGCTGTACGTGGGGGGGGGGGTTTGATAATTTGAAATGCTTTTAGGATAGGTCAAATAATTCAAGAGGAGAACTTAATCAAATAAAATCCCCCTTCAGAAAGCTAAGCCATCAGTTTGTTTATGTGACTTAGTCATCCCTTCCTATGTAGCTTGATTGTTCATTTGATTCCAATTTACAGAGCAACGTGTACCTTTTTTATAGCAGTTATTAAGTTACTATGGATGTCAGAATTTAAGGCTGCTGAACTCTGATGAGTAACTTTGAAAGCAGGTATTTATCACATCCTCTTATGTTCCTCTTATGTTGACACATATATCAGAAGGAGGCACACCATATATTGTTATGGCCAGGCCACTCAGCATATGCACAGAAGTGCTGACTTGGGTGATATTAGTGCTCAGCAGAGCTTCCAATTTCACTTGCATCTGTGACATAAGCATCAAGGTCACTTATGTTGGGAGTTACACTTTTCATTTGAACTGCCTTCTGTACCATGCCGTGCAGTAACACAGTAAATTGTGAATCTGCAACATGCTGCTTATGTCTGTTTTCTTTACAGAGACTGCCTTTCCAGGTATCTTCCAAAGGATTATGTGTAGTTCTTGGTTTTGCATACTCAGTTGCTTTTTTTATTTCTGAAGTATGATTCCAGATTCAGTGGTATCTGTGATCTTACAGAAGAGCAAGCTGTACCCAGCAGGCCACTCCTGTGAAATCAGTTGTCTAGTACTAAGTGGCAAATCACTGCTGTTCAGTGCTATTCCTCTGCATGTCATAGCCCTTCCTGAGGAATTTTGCTCCACAGTTCCAACAGGAGCTGCAGCTTTTTTGGGGTATCACAGGTGACAGGACCAAGTTGTGAATCACAGCTCCTGCTGAGCTTGAGACCGTGTTGCCACTGAAATGTTTTTCTTTTCTCGGACCACTGGCTATACTTGGAATGAACCCAAGATCACGTGAAGGTGCTTGAATGAACCGGTATTTCTAAACAGGATAGAATAGAACAAATAAAGCATCAACACCTTAAAAGAGGGTGTAAACTTGAGTTCCAGCTAGCACTACTGTTCTAAATGCAGTTGTCTGCTCAAAAAGTAGTGATATGTAAAAACCAGTATGGCATCTAGCCAGTTACTTCTGAAAAACTGAGAAACTGTTAATGTACAGTGCTCTTCTGTGGAGGAATTGTCGTGCTGTCCACTGAAGCAGATACTGTTTTGTTTCTTTGATGTATGGATAGGTGGCTTTTAAAAAACTGTCTGCAAAAGGGTTCTGGTGATCATTGTTAAGCACCTTGCAGTATACTCAAAACACAGCATGCTTCTCACAGTTCTTTTCAGGAGAGAATGATGGGACATGATAGGAAGCAATTCTACAAAATTACTTTTTCCTAATGTTTTTTTGTACTGTATCATGTAGGGAGTGTGACAGGAAAATTTATTTGCCCTTTTGTGAAACTGCTTGGATTGCATGCTGAGAATACAAAAAAAAAAGGGTGATGATACAGAGACTGAAGGATTATGTACCATCATGCCCTAGAAAGAAGTGACTGCTGAAAAGCAATCTCCGAAGCCATCTGAACATCAGAGTGTTAAAATTAGGTTCTGGATGTAATTTCTAGGAAAACACTTCCCTTTCGGTAGGTGCCCCAGGTGCGTGAGCAAGCAGGGAGGGGTGGTGCTCTGTGATAGTGTCTGATCTGGACAGGGACGGGATTAGGACGTGCTGTGAGACACAGGCACTACGAACAGTACTTGCATTTTGGATATGTTGCCAGTGCCTTAAAAACAACAATACAAAACAAACAAACAAAAAACCAAAGAACTAGTAAGGACTGGCAAGGAATCTAAACCCAAATAATCCAAATACTCTAACAAGAGCAGCCTGTGCCTGGACTGGGAGTGTCAGTGCCATCTTTAAAGTTAACATTTCCATTCCACTTCGTGACTGTAGATGTCTTTCAAGTGGATGTAAGAATCTTACAAAGCAGAGTGTTTGAATTGTGCTTGGGTTCTGTAATTGAGCAGGCCTTAAGGCACAAGAAAAATTAATAGTAAAGCATTGTTGTAATGAATTATTTAGTGCTTTCTCAACCACTCAGCATTTAAACATATGGAACTATTTTATGTGTAGGAAGAATCTCATGAAAGAGAGCTGTGTCAGCCTGGTTATTTGAGCCTGCCAGAGCAGAGATGAGAGCTGATTGGTTTTGTCCATAGAGGAACTGATGTTTTACATCTGCTTTTTAACAAATACAAATTAATACTGCTTCTCTTAGGTGAACATTTTGTTTTCTCTTTAGTGTGTGAAGGTACAAGACTATTACTTTGTCTCCCACCAAATCCTGTTGAACTCTTCATTCTCTAATTAATGTTAAAGAATTAGGTGAGAAATACAGATCCCGGAGCCAGTCACTTGTATTTGCCTTTCAAATCTAGCATCTGGAACAACTGACTTTGGATGTTGGAAGGTTGTGGTAGTACCTCAGTTTCTTCCTCTGAAAAATGGAGGTGGTGTCTTTATCACAGAAACTTCTGTGAGCATTAGCAGCAAAGCTTTAATTTGATTTTTTGTTTGTTTTCTATCACAGTTTTACTTTATGGAAAAAATCTAAGAATAACAGGTATTTCATTTGTGTTTTCTGCTAGGAGGTGTTTTTGCTAAGGTACTCGAGTTTCAGGTATTTGGAATAACTTTTTTTTCTTTATTTACTTGACATCAGTATGTACGGTCTCTATAGAAGTAAATTATATTCAGTATGTGCAGATACAGATTTGTTTTCTGTCTATTCTATGCTTTACTCAAGAAGTATGTAGTTGTAAATCTGCTTTGTAGACAGTATAAACTGTGGGTAAGGTACCTTGTTGAGGCTTCAGCTTTGTGGCTTCAGAAACTTTCTGCATTTCAGTAATATTGATGGTTTTTTAGATCAACTGAGAGCTGATTTTAGGCGTGTGTATTACATTTGTTGCCACAATATGACACTGAGATTAATACAAGAGTGACTTATACAGATGAATCTTAAAAGTAAGGATTTAATAGTATGTACCGCCAAACAAAGATTTAAAGCTGTCTCAAATTTAAAAAAAAAAAAAGGAATCCTGTTAATGACCGAGGCTTATTAAAAACATTTGTATCGTTTAGTTTCCAGCCAGCGCTTCCATGTGAGCAGCATTGTGTAAACCCCATTTGTACTTTGGACAAAGCAAAGAAGATCAGTAGGTCAAACTTTTAAGCTTGACCTACTTTTTTTATAGGTACCTCACAACAGCTCAACTTTTTCCCACTTGTTTTCTTGCTAGTCTTGAAACAAAGTAGAGAGAACAAACTTTTCTTGTCTGCTGCAGTACAGCTGCAGTATGTAGGGTCTTCATCTCATGCAGGCGTTCTCCACCTTGTTCTTGAATCCTTTTCCAGCAGTGGTTGATACCTGTGTATTTCAGAAGAAGGTAACTAGAGGGATGTATGGATGAGGAAGAGTATTGACCTTGTAGGCGGTTAAATGCTGCTATCTGTTCTAAAATCAAATACGAAGTGACATTTGTACTATGGTGGAACAAACACAGTATGGAGGCTTTTTTCATTTCTTGTACGAAGTAATTTGGGAAAATTATAAATTATTATAAATTTATAGTTCATACAATTTTACATTTAAAAATCACTTTTTATTACATGATTGTAAGTTGTTATTGTAATTTACAGTTCCTACAAATTTAGTAATGGACAGAGTCTTTTTTTATTGAGGAGTATATGCAGGAAAAAAGTTTTATGGTATTTTTGCAGCAATCTCCTTATGTGTGCTCCAGCTGCCTTGCTCAATCTCACTTTTCTTCCCCAAGCCTCTGACTGATGGAGATACACACAGATCTGAAAAACTGGAGATGTGGCCAAGAAGAGGATCTGTGCGGGGTACGTGTCTATTTTAAGGAGAGGGGAAACAGGCTAGAGCATTTGACTGGCAAAGCACTTATATTGGCCTAATGCCATAGGAATCTATATGGAATTAATAGTCATAGGTTATATCCTTTCTCAGAGTGAAGCTCTTGGTTTCTTCCTGTTATATCATATTTTATTTCCCATTTGTATTATCTTGTATATGTTTTTTAAATTTTGTAAATAGAGTTGAGTACAAGAGCTTGGTCTCTCGTGGGTGCCTTAGGAAGCAGTCTGACTGTGATGGTTTGTCTGCTGGATGAGCTAATCAAGTTTGAAATGCTAGCTGCTGAGAGTTAAAGGTTCAAAATTCCACAGAGTATGTAAAGTCTAGTTCCTCTCTTTGAGAAAAAAAAATCTGTTATGTCTGGGTCCTTGGGATGAATTAAAATGCTCCCTTGTGAAGGCATCAAAAGCTTCCCAGGGCTTTCCTGCGGTATCAGAAGCCAGTGTTTCCTATCCACGCAACATAGTGCGATGAGCAACAGTTGGCTGCTACCCAAGAGCCCCCTGGTAGCTGCAGTTCTGTGCCATAAATTACAAAGCACTTTGGGATTATTAAGGATGACAGTCTCTCAAGGTGTAATGGTTAATAACCCACTTAGATGTTTAAATATTTGTCCAGTGGAAGACAGTTCACATTAGGCCTTGAACTTGACCATGAGCAGATTCTTTGTGCAGTTGTTTGGGCACTGCGTTAGTAGGGCTGAGCTGTCTCTGACCTTGGTACATCCAGGAATTTAATAATCAAATGACAGTATTCATAGGCAGTAAAGTCAAGTAGTTTACTTTTGTAGTGCTTGTTGTTGAGCCAGCTTCCCAGTTTATAGCGTTGCAGTTCTCGCTCCTGCATTGCCTGTTCTCTTGCTCTCCAATCATTGCCCAGGTTCTTCTTGCCTTGCTTCCGCTTCTCTTGCTGTGATTGCTTCCAGCTATGGGCAGCAATGGAATTTAGTTATATTTTAAGGAATAGGTATGGGATCAGAATAAGAGAGAATGGGACAAACTGATTGTTCAGTGTGCCTCAGAACTGCTTTGCTGTGAATTCTTCAAAAGAGCTGCTTTGAATCTAGATTCTTTCTACGCTTCTCAAATCGATGGCATATTTCCTAATGTTATTAGGATGTCTCAGTGAAACTGCTTACTTTCTGCAGTGAAATCTTTGCATACATCTGAAATGAGATGGATCCTGACTTCCGTGCTAGGCAGGGCAAATGTACAAGTAAAGGGGAATGGTTTTGTCTGTAACTTCATCAATAAGAGCTTCATGCAGCAAACATACACAACCTTTGGTTGTAATGTCTTTATACCAAAGTGAAGTGGGGAAAACTGGTAAGAGGTTGTCGTGGACCTCAAGTTTCCCAAAAGTTTACATTTTTAATAGAAAGTAACTTGAAATCTTGCTTTAATATTTGGTCTTCTCTGTACAAGATAGAGATATTATAAATTGCAGCATTAAGAGAGATATTTTCTTAGGCATAAACAGCACCCAATAGTATTCCCCCAGTCAGTGGAAGTGTCAGCTCCAAAACTGCCACAGTGGAAGATTCTGATCTCCTTTCTTGTACAGGAGAAAATGCACGGCAGCTTCTGTGCCTGTTGATGCAAGGAGTGTTGTAGGCGTTACATGCTGTGGGGGAAGAGATGTCACAAGGGTGAAGAAAGAACTTTTTTTTTCCTTAGGTTGAATTCCGTTCTGAAACTAATCAGGCACCTAAATTCATGTGTTAATGATGTAGTTCTCCATTGTAGAAACTCCTGTGGGAAGAAGCGTGTTTCACTTTGTTTTTTAAACCCACACTTAATTCAATTTAAAAACTATGCAACAAGATTTTACAGGAAACCTGAAAAGATTGAATGGCCAAGAATTTCTAATGTGGTCTCATAAATTCTTTCAGTGGAATATTATTGGGTCACTCAGCAATTACAAGAAGCACCCTCAAGCTTGATACATGAAAAATGTTGAAATAAAGAGAGTAAAGGCTAGAAGTAGTAGTTTGCTGTTTTACAAACAGAGGTCTGTTGACTTATGCCCAATGTAATCTGAGGAAAATGCTCTCTGTAGGTATATGTTCAGTAAGATGAAGTTGATGATAAAGATGAAGTGTTTGTTGCCTTTTTCTGTTGAATCTAGAATTAGAGAGAATTCTGTTTCAGAATGTTAGTAGAACAGCTGTATAAACATGTGTTAAAAGATATGCTCTTTGGAGCACTATATAACATCTGATTGCTTTTTAAGAATAATTCCACTTGTTCAGAAAGTACTGAGCTCTGCTGTTAAGATAAAGTGATATTTTATTTCAGTAAAATGCAAATTTAACTGTTCAGGAGTGGTCTGTGTTCTCTTATTCTAGGAAAAAAAAGTCTCCATACTCTTACAGTCTATTTCTGTAGAGGCCAATTTGTGATAAGAGAGAAAGTGTTATCACCACACAGCACCTGTCGATTGCCTAAATAATTCAGGCCTGAATTATGCAGGGTTCTACAACCAAGGACTTGCCCTAGCGAAAGGGATAAGAAAATATAATTTTAGGATAAATCCTGAATATGCTTCCTGCCTTCCTATTCTTCTTAGTTTTTAATGTTTTTGTTGTGATGGGAACAAGTAAATGCCTGAATTTGAGAATTATTACTGCAGAAGAGGATGGGTATTTTTTTCCCAATTTGCCTGAAAAGTTAAAGCTACCTTTTGTACGGGGCCTTAAAATGTTAATCTGCCAGGAAACTGTGTGCCGGCTGTCCTTGAGGACAGATTGTATCTAGTTAATCTGTATGCTGGTCTGTCTTTCAGCACATGAAGCATTACTTGTAGAGAATAAATTCTTTGTTGGCCCTGTACCTAATCCCTATTTGAAGTGCAGTTTAACCTGTATTGCCGGTTATTACAAGCATGTCATACACAGATTTGGCAGCAGTTAAAAAGTGCCTTTAGGAATAAAAACTAAGGTTAGGTTTTATTCTACTTGAAATGTTACTCTAGTTGCAATGAAGTAAGTCTCGGGACATTTAGGTGCCATTCTTTAATTGACAAAGGTGCCTTACGGAATAAAGCAAGTCTTGTCGACAGAGATAGTATCTTTTATATCCCTAATTAGCGGAGTGGGGGAAACTGGTATGTCTGAGAAAGGGCTTGCAAGTCCAGAAATGTGCTTAATCTTTCCAATTCTAGTTGTTCTAATAAAAGATATTGCTTCTACTTTACAACTTCTTTTCTCGTGTCCTCGTTGTTGTAAATCCAATCCCGCCATCAATTATGTGATTTAAAGAAGTTGTCACCAAATTGTTAGTACATTTTATTTGCTTTTTCAGTATTTTGTTCTTTATTTAGCAAGGTCTATTGTACTTTCTGGCAACCTGGGCCTAAAATTTGCTCTCAGCAGTGGACCAGGAGAAAGTTAAGCTCAGCTGTAAGAAAGCGTTTGAACACCTAAGGTGTATTTAGGCTGAGTGTTTGCAGAGCAGACATGTAAAATTTGCAAATATGTTTCTAACTGTATAAATGCCAAAAGGCATTTCAACGCTTCTCTTTTCACTGTACACCACTGGGTGATTCATAAGGCCACGGAAGAGCCAGATCGATGGGTATGCTTGGAGCATGCCTGATGCAGGCTGAGATCACCGCAAAGCACAACAGTTACAGTTGGCAGAGGAAGATGATCCTTATTCCTG
>NW_010134911.1:10905-28471 GCF_000699245.1 Pterocles gutturalis
TTTTATAAAATGCACAAGCAACCTTGAGGACATGGCCAGAACGTGAATTTTCTCCCTACCCTTGAATGCCCTTGTCACCAGGCCAGAGTATTGCTTTATACTGTAACCAGGAAGGTTGATGGAAATGTCATCTTCATAAATAGAGAGAGAACAATAGGATACTTTCCTTGGTGTGATTTGGGGGTTTTGGTATATCTGTCCCAATCTGCTTGGACATCTGTTAAGTTTGAAACTCAGCTGACTTGGTGAAATGGTGCTTTTAAATATGCAGGAGTTAAATATGGAGAGCTCTGAAGTCCAGATGTTGCCAGCACATGAAGAGACCACCTTATAAGAAACCTATGTGGAAGGTGGTCCACTGAACTGTGAAGATCCAGAATTTCTGTATTCTTGCTTGTGTTGTGTTGTGTTTCTACCACATAGCAACCTCAGGTTCTGCCGTTACTGACCCAGCCTGGCCACCTCGCGTCACTGGCTCCTGTAGATGACGGCCAGCCTCAGAAAGCCTGCACATCAACTGCATGATTTTGAAGTGATTATCAGACCATTTCTGAGAAGATTGGGGTAGGGTTGTGTGGTGTGTTGGATGGAGACGTATCATTTTACAGCTCTGTCTGAAACCAAATATAACTCTGTTAAAAAGAACACAAGCTCATCAGATGTTAAATGGCAGAACAGCTGTAGGTGTCATAGCTTCTGACTTTCAACTGAACATATGGGATAAAACTAGTGTAGCTAACTAGAAAAATCACTTTTAAATATTGACACTGCCTTTCATCTTTCTTTTTTAGGCAGTGAATTTTGTCAACTTTGAGTAGCTCTATTTTGGTTGAGGGAAAAAATTGAAATAACTAAGGATTTTTTGTTTGTTTTTTTAAGCTAAATGAAACATAGTTTTCTTTTTTTAAAGTTCTCTCTTTTTTACAGACCCTTGCCACCTCAAACTGTAAAGATTCTAGCCACCGACAGCACTATCGTATTGTGAAAATGCTTATAGTGTCAGAAGATAAATAACTAGAAGGATGCAACTTATTAGACATCCTGTTTATCAAGATTTAATTAATGCTGTCTTCTGAAGCAGGAAAGAATACCTTCAGCGTGGGCAGATTTCTTGGCTCTGATAAGGGAGAACACACAGAGCCTTTGTTACGTCCTCAGGAGACTTGTTCCTGTGTAGTTGCCTGAGGATAGTTCTTTCAGTGTGTGGTGGTCCATCTCTTCTGAAAAAAAAAAAGGGGGGGGGGGGGCAGGCAAAAGAAAAAACAAACATCAAAAAACCCACCCCAATACCCCAGCAGCAGGGCATTGAAACTTGTATGTTGGAATTCAAAAATAAACGTGCTTTTTATTGGTCCAAATGTCTACAATTTAAACATGACTTACAACTTATATCCTAATGATTGTCATCTGTAGTAATAAACTTTTCTAATATGTGTAAGTTATAAGGATCTTTCCCAATAGATGGCCCCTGATTTTTTTTCTCTTTGGGGCTGGGAGGAGGGAGGGAGAAGACTGGTTTTTGTGGAGGGGGATTTGGTTTGCATTAGGCATGATACAAACACTGAACTGAAAACTTTTGAGACAACTCAGGCACCAGATGGTCTTCAGCAGCAAGGCAGGCTTCTCTGCTAATATACCACAACTCTTTTAACTTTGAGTTTAGACTTTAAAAATGAAGATTCTTCTGTTTAAAAACCAGTAAATTTTGGAGCTCTAAGGAGTGCCAAAAATGGTACCTAATAAATTAAATTCTCTGGACATTATATTATTAAATAGAATTCAATTGGTAGTTTCCTCATAGCTAGCGTGAGCTGGGTTTGAAGCTGGGATGGTTACCCCGCCTATTGTTGCCATTATGAGTATTTTCAAGAAAGTCAGTTCCTGAAACAAGGAAACACCATTTACATCTCTAGAGCAAGAAGGAGGGTGCATTTCAAAGTTGGTTTGAAAGGGAGAGAACATTCTGATTTCAGAGAAGGGAGTAGAATGGAGTAGAAGAGAAATAGCAGCTTATATAATAACATGCTCCATCGTGCAATATTGATTTGAATTTTTCTTAAAAGAAGCTTCTTTGCCTTTGCAGTTAATCCTGTTACTCTTTTAAGACTTTCTCTAGATCATCCTTTAACATTCATAAATCTTATTTTAGTAAGTCTGAACTTAGTTGCCTCTTAATCCACTAACTGAACAACATACCGGAACATCCGCGGTAAAAGAATCAATCTGCCATGCCACATCCTGAATACTGTACTTGCATGGTAACCTCGAAGTTATTTTAGCGGCATAAGTGCTAAAGAGCATCTGTTCAAACTAAAACCTATCCCTCACAAAAGTAGTAATTATTTATGTAAGAACACTAACAGGTATGGTATTCTCATATTTGATTGGAAACTGGCAGTTGATCCTATCTTATTTTTTGATTCTTTTATATACCCTTTACAGTTATTTCGGTATAATCCAATTATTGTTCTACAATGACCTAAGCAAAAGTGTGAAGGAAAGGGTGTTTGACTTGCTTATAGTTACTTAGCTGCAGTTAATGATGTGTATATGCTGTTTTACAAAATGCTCTGATACGGCATTTGACTCTGTAAACATTTTAAAATTGCTTTAATGGGTCAGTGGCCGAAAATTTAGATGAGAACTACTTTTACAAAGCTATAATTCTGAGCAGTTGTAGAAACAAAAAAATTCTGTGAGCTGTGCCTGTGGGCATCATTCAGTGGGACCTTACATACAATGACCCTTCAGTTCTGTTTGACTGTTAGAACAGAGACCATGCCTTTTAGAATCAAGAGGTCTTCCCCAGCGTTGTTAATCCCTTTTTCCTCCCCAGGTTTGAAGTGCTTTGCAAACCAGCATGGTACTGTATCTTTTTCCTCTTCACACTAGAGGTGGTGCATATCCTACGGAAGCACAGCTTTTTCCCTAGCCTTCTGCACTGCTTGCTCTGAGCATGACTGATCGCCTCATGAGAGAGAGGGTACAGGGCCTGATTTCTCATGAAGTTTTGCCCTGGAGTAAGTAGAACTAACTGTATGCAGCCTGGAGTGACCTCTCAGGCCGTGGTAGGGAAGGATCAGCAGTGTCAGTTCCCTGGTTTTGGGAAAGGCAGAAGAGAGAGTACTCTGTTTCAGAATATGTATAAATAAACCTAAAGAAGTCCTTGTGTCTTCCCCCTCTGTATAGTAACACCACTTAAACTGCCCGCTGCAGAAAAATAAATTCCATATGTAAGACTGGGAAACATCCCACTTAATCTGCCAAATTCCTTGGATGACTTTGAAAAATCTTCCTCTTGGAAATACCTCCTCCTTGTTTGCTGTTACGGGCAGTTGCGTTGGAACTATTCTTACCGTGCTGTGTTGTTTGTTCCTCTCAGGAATTCCTCAGCTATGCTTCGCTCACTGTGAAAGCGGTCTTCTGTCAGAGAGGCTTGGCTGCAGGCAAGGAGCAGCAGACATGTTAAAGGCAAGGTTGTCAAAGTCAAATTGATGGTTGTCCTTAACGTTGGTACAGGGAATCAGTCTGCCATGACCAAATCACTGCATTCTATTTAAACATCTAATGTTTCCACTTGGATTGCCTAGCAAGCTACAGCTACACACTAGACAGCTGCAGCCTGTTCCTCCTCTTAGATGGACCTAGACCTTTTTCTAGTTAAGTTTGTAAATTTGATAGAACTTTTAGAAATTTTCTAAGAACAACTTCATTTCCTCCTGTCCTTGTGTGTGGCCCAAGAAGAGTTACAGGGAATGGCTTAACTGAGCTGTCCTTATTTTACATATCTCATTCTCTGACGTGCGACTGTTACCTAACCAGCAGCAATGAATGTTTTAGTGTGCCCAAATAACATAGCTCCATGTACTCTGCTTATTACTAAAACATGAAACTTATCAGTGCCCTTGCCACGTTGGCGGTGCTCTAAGACTTACGTCACCAGCACCTCATTAGGAACCCTGTGAACTGTGCTCTTCGTTTAGCAAAGATGGTTTGACAAGTCCACGTACACTAAAGGAAAGTATCTTGTTTGAGCAGAAATTGCCTGGCAGTCACAACCGGGGTTTCTAGCGGAACCACACCATCTCATCAGGACAGTGAGGGAGGGTGGGCGGGCTGTCTGGGAGCGGTGGGATGTTTTAACCTCCTCACAAGGCATATTGGCCTGTACTATTTATTTAATGTCAGTAATAAGAATTTTGCAAAGGATGTGGTTGATGTATGGAAGGTAAAAGTGAGAAAACTGTTGTCAGGGAATACAAAGGGTTGCAGATGCATTTAAACCCAAGGAATAGCATTTTCTCTAAAATGATGGGAACAACTAAGGATATTTTCAAGTGGGGACAGTAGAGAGGGCAGAGGAGGAGCAGGTACCCCGAGGTGCATGAGCAAGAGCAGTTCTGAGGATTTGTGCTTTGTATGTTCATGTGACAGCATAGCTGCTGAGCTCTGACCTTCTAGCGTTTGAGCCCCACCTTGTTCCCTGCATCGTGCTTTTGCCATATTAGTTGCTTCTTATGCTATGGTAAGCTCTTCACGGCAGCAGCATCTCTCTTGTGTCCATGTGGCACAGTTGATCCCACATGTTCTGGCAAACATGCGAATAGCCATTATTATGGTACTGCTTTCCAGCCGTGGTATCGCTGAGACACTTTTAATAATTCAGAAGAGACAGAGAGGTGGGGGAGTGAAAGGGCTGCAGCAATCTTTGTTTCTCTCCATAGCGTGTGAATCCTCCTTGGTGGCTCGGTAGTTACCACGGAAACAGGAGAGGGATGGCACGGCACCGGCAGGGCTGAAGTGGGACTTGTGGCTTGGCTCCATGGCAGCCGCTCATCTGCACAAAGGGGAAAAGCTAGGGCTTGCCTTTCTTTGGTTTGGTGCCTTTTCCCCTCTTTCCCTCCGGGGCTTTAAAAAAAAACCTAATTGTTAAACAGGTGATGCTCTCAAGTGTTCGTACGTTTGTTAAAGCGTCTTTTTATTACTGGGTGTAGTAAAGATATGCAGTGTTCAAGAATGACCATTACTGGTGGCCTGGAGGAGTTGGGTGAGGTAATGTAGGAATATGATCATGAAATCTTTCACGGGTATAAACTGGAATCCTGGTTCTAGTCAGACTGTCACTACTGGAAGGTGGTTTAATGTGTTTGAAATGCACTGGCACTTTAGGGAATAGATTTACAGGGAGAGACTAAGGACCGCTTCACTGACATTTGCGCAGTGCAGCATTCTCTGTTTTGATCAAGGCTGAATCTCATTTTTAGTAATTAGAAATATATATCCTAATTGCCTCTCACAGTAGCTGTACCGACCTGTATAACGCCAGTCTGGGAAGCTACAGAGGGAGAGGCGTACGAGAGAAAGGGAGCAGCTCCCGGCATCTTCAGGTTGTCTATAGCCCCCGATGGCTGTGCAGTGCGGGCATTGGGAGGTGGGGGACGGGCAGGCGTGGTTACTCCACTGCACATGTTTTAGGGCTGTATCCATCTTTAATCTACTAGCTGCGCTGTTTGTTTTATACCTGTGTTAACGTGCTTAGATTTTCAGTAATTATGCTGGAATTGTTCTGAGGGAATGAATAGAAACCTCCTTTACCTAGGGATCAGAGTGGAACTTGGTGACTGGCTTGAGACGGATTGCTGGGCTATTTTCTAACTCCAGGCAGGAGACTGTTCAGTTCCATTCTCTGTCCCTCCTTTCAATGGTAGACTAGATAAGGTTAAACAAGATTTTCTGTGACAAGTTTGTTGGCAGCTTCCTGGCAACTGTTTCCTTGATTGCTTTAGAACAGGACCAAGACAATAAAACACCAGATAAACCCACTCTTCTTTTGAATTTTGTGGCAAATAAATATTCTTTTTTCCACACCAGAGACTTCTTTTGAAGTTTGCATTCAACAGGTGATTTGTCAGTGTGGGGGCAAGCTATGAGGTTTGATTTCCTTGGGCACAGTTTCTGTACACAAGTCAGGTATCCCTCTATAGTGGACTTAAGCTTGAACTTTTACTACATTTATGAGCACATAATGAGGTTGTTTCTCCCAGTTACCTTTGTGAAACCTTTAGAAATAGTTCACAGACCTTCTCTTGCCCTCCATTTGCCTCCCTAGAGTCTGCAGACTCAAGGTTCAAAACCTTGAATATGGAGTAGGTCTACTTCAAATTTGTAATCCATGAAGCAGAGTTAAGAGATGATACTATGTGCTAGCAAAAGCTTAACCATAAAGTAAAGTTCAGTGTTTTTCCTCCGGAGTGGCAGATCCTGAAATGTATTTGCTGATGCTTTAAAACTCTGATTTAAAAAAAAAAAAAAAAAAAGGAAAAAAGAATGGAACAACACATTTGGGGATGAGAAGAGATGTTTAGGAAACCTTGCTCTGTGTATTTTCTTGCAACTATACTTGTGTCTTCAAAAAAGATACTGACCTGATCCTCAGAATTCAGAGATTTAACTGTCGTTAGCTATTTTTTTTTCAATTTCAGTTGTGGGTTTGTTGTTTGTTTGGTTTTTGTGTGGTTTTTTGGGGGGTTTTGGGGGTTTTTTGTGTGGTTTTTTTTGGGTTGTTTTTTTTTTTTTGAGAAAATCAGCCCTTGGAGAAGTAGCTGTTGACAGCAAAAAAATTGCAGTGAAAAATAGTAGTTCAAGATGGAGTTCTCTTCTGTTTCCTCTAGATGTGGCACTGCTGAGCTTAGCTTTGGTCCTCTCTGACATGTTAAATGTGCTCTTGTTAATTGAAAAATGTCTTCAATATAAACCACAAATTGCACTTGAAAGATGAATTAGTTGTCTCTTTCTAATACATGCTCATGTATAGCAACTGTTCTTCAGTTTCAGTTAACACACAGAGACAAAATGGAATGGAGTCCAGCACAGTGGTTCTTATCACTGTTGCTTTTGCCAAGATAAAAAATGCACTAAATTATTGTCACTGAATTCAGGAGAGGTCTCTGAATTGAGAAAATGTCTTTTGAGTGTGTGATGTAATTTTTGTGAAGTCATTCTTTAGAACTGCAGTTTAGAAAAAACTGACTTCTACTGTAAGTATAGTAAAATTATTGTTAAATCCTAGTCTTGCGGAGTGATAGGGATTAATTTCCTGTTCTATGATACTGCAGTGAATAGCCTCTTTATCCCCAAACTGCAGGGAACTACTTAGTGTTTGGTATGAGGTTCTGCAGTGTGCATGTTTCAGGGAACGTGACTTTCAAGGACACATGCACATCTCCCCTCTGCCCCAGCAGCTGATGTAGAATGAAAACATTACAGGCTATGAAAAAGCAACTGAGAAGCAGTTCATGTAAAACTATGTACTCTACAGGTATGTGAGCTGTACAAGATTGCTTGTGTAATTCTGGCTCAGTGTTGTGTAATCCTGGTGCACAGTAATGGTGTGATTGCTGTATATCTGGAGTAGAAACCCCAGTGTTGTAGGTTTTGTAACTGACACATTCTTAAAGGATCTTACTTCAACTTTTAGCTGAAAATTAATCTCTGAATCTTTTAGTTGATGAATATATAATTAAAAGGAGGTATTTGAATAAGGCTAAAAATTTACAGTCTACACAAAGGTTACAGGAAAGCTTCAACAGAACTGCTTCAGTAATGTTTTTGCTCTCAGTTCTTCTCATCCTCTAGGAGTGTATCAGGAGGACTACATCTAATAAAGCATTATATTCTGCCTCCTAACCCAATGACTTTTAAGCTTAGAAGCTGATTCTGCTGGTACTCATTGCTGAGGTGTAAGCAGACAGGGTCGGAACACTTGTAGAAATTGTCTCCAGGGTGCTAGGAGGTGCACGCTAGGACTGGTTACGCTTTTGACTATTGGTTTGCTTCTTCGTTTCATGCTTTTTTTCCAAAAATAAGCTAAGAAGTATGACAGTTGTTTCTCCCTCCAAAAGACATGCTGCACCTAAGCTTCCATGTCTTACTGTAATTTTTTCTAAGCTGCACTTTTTTATTTTAAACAGATCAACTGTAACAATACTTACAATAATTCATGGAGGAAGGTGTTGACTCTAATATTAGCCACTGTTGTGTTTTGGTCCTAATTTAGATAAAGGACAATTGTGATTATTTAGGAAAACAGTTCCGAAGAAGGGACAAACTGAGAAGTATGGGATTTACTGTTTAAGAGACACTGGAAGAAACTGATTTTAATCTTGCATGTTAATTTTGGGTTAAAATTTTCCAAATAAAGAGAACTTTGGTATTAAAGCTTACTGAAAACTTGTTTATGAGTCTTAAAAGCACTGAGTTGGTTTTAAATCAGGTTTTTTTCTTAATTTAACTGAAAATACCTCATTTAGTGTAAAGTTTTATGGTTCCTGTAGCAGTCTTGTCCTTTTTTTAGGGTCTTTTTGATAGATATTTTGTGTAGATATCCCAGTTTGTGTGTGTAGTGACTCTTGTTAGGTCTCAAAAAGAATTAACTCGTCTCTTGCATAGAGGGATTCTTAAAGAGTTATTGTCAATAAGTGTTTTTTTTTAAAGTGTTCTTAAAATCTTGGTATGAATTAAATGCAGTTTCTGCTGCAAGACTTTGAGGATTAAAGCTGTATTTACAAATGAGGGGGAAAAGGCATTAGACAGTTAAAGGCATTTTAGGGGGCTGCAGCTCATTTTGTTAGATTGTGAAAGTATTACATCTTGCACAGATGAGGGGAGTGATCCTCTGTACAACTCAGCTACCACTTTAGCTGATGCTGGCAGGTTTTATAGGAGTGCTTTATCCCTTTCATTAGACCTTGATTGCCACTCAAGAACCAGATACCGCTTGCAGCCATCTCACTTCAACTTGTGCAAGTGTATGATGAAAGAACATGAAGATAGATGTTTAAAGCATACCCCCATCCTCTGTGTCTGAAAGGCTTATTAAGGTTCATCAAAGAAAGAATCCCTTACTTTTGGACGATTCTGAGCTTTGGTTTGCAATTGAGCGCCCCTCAGAGAGGATTTTGAAAGTTTACTTGCCTCTCTGCTGTGTATTTTCAGGTGCTCTCACAGTTGGCCTTGTGCGACAGTGTCAAACCATCCATGGACGTGACAGGACCTGTATTCCTCCACGGCTGCCTCCTGAGTGGGTCACTACGTTATTTTTCATCATTATGGGAATCATTTCACTAACTGTCACATGTGGTTTGCTGGTGGCTTCCCACTGGCGAAGAGAAGCTACTAAATATGCCCGCTGGATAGCTTTCACTGGAAGTAAGTGACCTCAACTACACAGTTGACCTGTATGCAGGATAAACTGGTGGAGCCTAAAAAAACACCACAGTGTTGTCAAGGAGCAGTGCTTAGTTAGGACTCTTACTATAAAAGCATTGCTTCTCTTCAAATATCACATCTGAAGCAAAAATAAAATTCTTCAAAAATCAAGGGGTTGGTATCTTAAGTGACTATAATTGAGAGGGAATAATAGTCTGAGGGCCCAAGGTGAGAGAAAGGAAGGCCTGACCCCTTTACCTTCCTTGGGTGGTGCCGTTAACTGACCTAAGAAAATGAGCAGGGATAGCAAAAGTCAGTCCTGGATGACGTGTCTGATAGTGTTTCGTACTTCCACACTCCCATAATATCCAGGACTTAACTCCTAACAGAATGGAATGACCGAAAATTCTTTCCCCTAGGAAGAGGAAGCAGTTGATGCTTCTGAGACCTACTGCAGTCTGAAATCCATCCCTGCTTCAGGTGTCTCATGAATTCATTCAGGGTTGATGCTGGTTCAGCTCTGCTTCATGTTCACAGCGGGTGTTTTATTCAGAATATCTGCATCCTAATTGGTTATTCAGGAGGATCGCCTGCTGCAGAGCATCTGCTGTGCTTCATAGCACTGAGGCTTCTCCTTCCACAAGTGACCTGCAGCAGTGCTTTAGCTGGAGGGAGCAGTACCAGTGTTATTCTGCCTCCCTTGATCCTGCTCTGTGTGAGCACCATCATAACTCCACCTGGCAAAGGCTGAGCCTCCTCTAGCCAGCCCCGTGTTTCCGCACAGAGAAACATATCCTATGGCTACTTCAGTGCAAAAGAAAAGCAGTTATAATGAGTAAGAGGAATAACTTTCAAACTTCCTTTTCTTGGTGTGTGTTACAGGCGTAGCCCAACTGTGAAATGGTGCCTTAATGGTGGGGATGGCAGCATGAAAAAACTGAAAACCAGAGGGCTTTTAAATTGACTTGAATTATGACATACCACTACAGGTAGTGTGAACACTAACTAGGAAATGCAAGTTTGTGGTTTACATAGGCATAAATAAGGTTTAATGGAACCCTGTGACATCTAATGATATCTAATATGAATTAGATTTAACCTTGTTTTGGGGAAGGGAATAATATAAAAAAGCACTCAGCTTCAACAAAAGTACTTCACTGAGGCACTTGTACAGTCAAAGCCATCCTTCTGACAACTTTGCTACACAGCATATTAAATTAATAGTGCAGCTCTTGCAGACAATGGAGCTATTGGAATTCTGTATCCGTTAGGATTGACCTTTATTTATTTTCTGGTGAATTATTAAAATAGCAGACATGAGTATTACTTGAATATTCCATCCCAACTTTTCCAGTGCCCTTGTTTATCTATACATATTTTATGTATATCTAATGTATGCAGGGAGGGTTTAAACTCAAAATGCCATATAAAACTAAGATGTTTACAGTAAGCTGAAGTCAAAGCTCAAGGGCAAAGGGGTTTTGGAGTACTATGTATTAATAGCTAATATTATGATTTATTTACTGAGGGCTTTTTCCTTAATTCAGAGCTTGTATTTTGGGGTTTACATATTTTAGTGTTTTTTAAAGTATCTCCAATCGTCGCATCTGTGCATCTTTAGTTTTCTACAACTGTGATGGTTAGTTCAGCCAAAAATCTGACATCCTAAAGCTGTTTTTTTTCCCGTAGATTTCTTTAGGCTTGCAACAAGTCCATTATTAGAAATCTAAATATAGAAGGACCGTCCTTTGTTTCAGCACTTGCCTTTTTGTTATGGGAGGTTTAATAATGAAACATTAATTTGTTCTTTTGCAACTCAGAATTATTCATAATTCTATTAGGATATGATCACTTCATTGCTAAAATTCTAAAATTCAACATCTTTGGAATTCATCTTCAATACAAATGACTCTGTGACCTTCGTATTTGTGTTAATAATGATGATGGGAAATTGTATTGCTTAACTCACTTGTGAGAAAAGTCGTTTTTGGAAAAGAACTGAATGGGAGGAAGAGTTCTGTATTTTTCAAAAAGTTGATGAGAGTGACTTCTGTGGTTCATTGGATAGCAACACAAATTGGTAATCTATTTATAGGTTAGTATTAGGAAACATGTAGCCATGTGGAATCAGCTTGGAATACCATGAACAGGTCCTTCCCGTGAAGTGGTGGTGCTGTATAATGAAAACACGTGTAACTCATTAGGAGGGGGTAGGGAAAACTTTGTGGTTTTATTACATCTCTTCTGCAAGCAATTTCAAGACTCAACAGCCCAGTACAGCCTGCTAGCAGATATTCTTCCCATAGAACTTTCTGAACACAACATAGAACATGCTATCCTGGGCAGGCAGGGCGTCTAGAGTAAATCACCTAAGGGCAAAGGAACCGTCTTGCTCAGCCCTTTCCTTGCAACTCTGACAGCAGCAAGGAGAGCCTGGTAAGGGGTCACTCTTGCCCAGGTCATGCTGGAATTTAAATATATAGCTTATATCTTTCATGGAATTTTTGCTTGTAATCTTGTAATCTTGGATGACTCTGGATTTTTCAACTGTGCATCTATAAATATGAATTATTGCTGAAAGTGGTCTTGTCTCTCTTGTTTAGCTAAGGGACACACAAAGGACAAAAGTTAAATCTGTTAATTCTCTTTCCTGGATACACTTCTAAAGGGATACACTTGAGGGAGTATTTGTTAGCACAGTGTTCCTTCCACAGCCATTGGTGGTTCTACTGCACAGAAATTTGTCTTTCTGGCTTCTCTGCAAAATGGCTTTGTGGAGAGGAGAGAGATTTCCCTCCTCCAGGTCATACTGCATGAGTGACAAAAGTCTTCTAGAGGCAAATGCGAAAGTTTTCCTTTGCTTCCTGTAGACAAAAGTCTTTCAAGAATCACAATATTCCTACCGATGGGATAGGTATTGTCACTTTAGGCAAGGATACTATCAAAGCTGTTATTGCTGTTTGAGTCCTGTTAACTGTAGCACCAAAGTCATACAGTGCATATGGAGAGTGGATTCCTTCTTGGTGTTCCTGTGGCATAGGGGCATAAGTTGGTGGGAGAACAAGTAACTTGGCTTTGTTAGTGTTCCATGTATCTCTGAAACAGCTCCTTTTTTGCTAGCCCTACTTCAAATTTATCTAAATCCCTTGCCTTTTCAAGGTGCTCTTTATGCCATTTTCTGTTTTAGAAGATAGGATGTGGTGAACCTATGGTAAATCTGTGGTCCTTGGGACAGATAGAGTTAGGTTCTGTAATTAGAAACAATGTCCAGAGCTGTTGCTCTATGGAGGCAACCTAGATGGTCTTATGTGTATTATAACAATCTTGATTACGGCAGGAGTTCACAGAACATCCCACAAGATCTGTTTATGTCTTACACAGATTCTGGTCTCTTACCATCTGCTACAACTAGCAAGGGAATTAATTCTGTTTCTGCTACCACTGAACTGGGTGCTTCTCTGAGATGTATCAAGGTAGGAGATGCTAGACAGAAAAATAATATTTCTATCGTTTTTTTTTCAGCAGTTACCAGAGAGTCTGTTGTTATTTTTGTCTGAGGATTTAAATGTTCTTAAGTATAATGGATTTGCTTTTTGGCATGCCAGTAAGAATGGGGCAGGATAATTACATTCTTAACTAACAGTAGCTATCCTGCAAATGTCTGTCCCTGATGTTCCCCAGTGAGTAAAGTGCTGCGTGACTTATTAAAGATTTGCACCAGGTGCTGCTTTCTATGTTACACATCTCTGAAGAGGCCAGCAGGTACTTCAATGATTTTTTGAAGTTGTCATTGGATGCTCAAAACAATTTCAAGGTAAAGAATTAAAGGAACTAGATATTTTTTGACAGCCACCATTCAGAAGCAGACTAGAAATTACCATGTTTTGTTACCTAAATATTTTTGTTAATATAAATTGTAGTCATTGTTCTTTCCACAAATCTTCCTACCCAAGGAAGAGTTCGAAAACATAAGCAAGTACTCTTGAGGGAGAAGTTCTTTATTGGTTGCTGAAGATGTTGCCGGAAATTCAATTGAGTTGAGACTACCAGATATAGAGAGTTACATTTGGGCTACAGCTTGTATAAGAAATTCCTATCCTGTAGTTTGCAATCTTCCTTCTAAAAGAATACACCCTAAGTTAACTGAACACTTCATGTCTGGCTTTTCTCTTTAGTTTCTTCTTTTTTTAAAAAAAAGTAAATTTATTAGGGAGTCTTTTCTTAATGACTGCTCAAAACTTCACCATAATTCAGGCTTCCTAACCTGACAGAGACTTTGATCAATCTGTTTTTCATTTGGTATTTTAGTAGATTAAAAGTCCAAACCACACTAAAAAGAATTGCTTGCACGGTTATTTGGAAAAGATGGCTGGTTACTTCTGTGATAAATGTTTGAAATGTGCACGCAGGTCAGCATTGTGCACCCTGCCTGCATGTGCAGAGTTTATTTTTTCTCCTACTGTGAACTGAGGGAGAACTGAGGTACCTGCACGCTTCTGTCTTTGGGCAGGGACACAGGGAGGCACTGGGCACACACTCCGCTTGGCGGTAGGTGCCACTTGCAGGTCTCAGACCAAGGAGCACTGGTGCATGTGTGTACAACACACCTCAAAGAACAGAGGTTTAGCGGACAGGGATAAAGATCTATTCTTTAGCCGTATCCATGAGGCCATCAGAACTTTTCCAGCTGTGTAGTGCTTCAATGCAATAAAGGAGATATAATCTTGAAAGTGCAGGTTGTTTTCAGAATCCTAAGTGTGTTATTGTTAAAATATAACAAGTTTTGTAAATAACTAGAATGCTCATCAGGAACGAACTGGATGTAATAGGAAATGTGCTGAGTTATGATAATGTAACTCATCCTCAGAATATTGTTCAAACTGTTACTAATTGTGTGTTGCGTTGCTCATCACACATCAGCCACTGTCTTCTGGACTGCTGAAGTGTAGAGCCCTTCTATGCTTATGCAGAACTGCTCGAGAAATACACACCCAAGCTTTCCCCCTCAGATGGACCAGCTGTTGCTTAAGATACAGTTTTAAAAAGGGAAACATTCTGTAGGGATTGGATTGTGCAGTGTGGAGTTACATGGACCCAATAATCCTGTAGATGAAAAGCGTTTAGATTATTTAGTGTTTAAGGTCTGGTAGTGGTTCTTTGGTTTGTGTTAATAGCTGGCCTGTCGAGGTGGCACTGCGCAGGGATGCGGGAGCTGCAGGCGGCACTGCGCAGGGATGCGGGAACTGCCGGTGGCACTGCACAGGGATGCGGGCGCTGCAGCTGCCAGGTGTTTTCGCTCGGGCTCTTGCCCCCTTCCCACACCGAGCCGCCGGTGCCGGCACACAGACGCGAGTCGCGAGCGCCCTCTAGTGGAACAGCCGCAGGAGGGGCTGGTCCCGGCGGTGCTGTGTGAGCTGCTGCCTGGGTG
Organism: Pterocles gutturalis; assembly: GCF_000699245.1. Classification (NCBI taxonomy): domain Eukaryota; kingdom Metazoa; phylum Chordata; class Aves; order Pterocliformes; family Pteroclidae; genus Pterocles; species Pterocles gutturalis. The sequence goes on from NW_010134911.1 coordinate 25,541, forward strand.
TCGGGAAGCAGGGAACAGCTGATGGTCTGGTGTGGATCGTGGTTTGTGAAACCATCCTTATTTGTTTATGGCCAAGCCCTGCTTGGACACTTTTTAAATTCGGATTCATCGTGCCCTTCACTAGTCTCTTCTACAGAACATGAGTGGTTCTTCCTCAGAGCTGAGACCTGTACTAGGCAAATCATAAGCCTTGAGCATTAAGATATAAAATATGTGATAAACTATTTGTCTTGGGTAAACATGAAGCCCATTTAAAAAAAAGTTTTTAGTATGAATGTGTAACACTGTAACTGGAAAAACTGGAGCATGTGTATGTAGTCAGGAAGAGCAGTAGTGAAGTTACAGTAAAAAATGTCGAGGCTTCCCCAGCCCATCATTTCCTCATTCGGAAAGACTAGAGACTTTGTCCTCGTAAGGCCTAAGGGTACAGACGAGCTTTTGAATTTGTTTTAAGTACGTTTGGAAACAAAAGCAGCTGCAGCACTGCTGAGGGGCTGATGGCTATTACTGTTGCCAGTGATTTGTACTGTTGCTTTTTTAAGTTTAACTTGAGGGGAAGCTCAAGAAGGGAACAGCATCCCCAGAGTTTGTTCTGTCTCTTAGAGGTGGAGAAGAGAAAGGGGAGACAAGGAGAGCATCTATGTCCCTTACTAACAAATAAAAAGCAGCAGTCTGTGTTGACTGAGAGAAGACTGAAAAAACTAGGATGTAATGCACTTTATTCAAGCAGGAGCAATGTAGCTTAGCTTGAATGTTCTTTTGCACGTGGCTAGGTTTATAGGTAGACTTTGAGGATGAGGAGAGGCTTCAGTGTTAGCTGTGCTTCATGTTAGGAGATGGCAGTTTGTGGCTTTGTAGGGTTGGTGGGATATCTCCCCAGATATAATTTAGATTTGGTTGAATGGGTATTGGGATGCCATGTTCCACTCACAATAAATAATGTTTGAAGCAAAGATGAAACACATAGAAGTGAAACTAGAGTAAAGCACTAGTAGTTGGCTGAAGTGGTAGAATCAGATAAAATTCTATGTTATTCTAGTACAAATAAAAAAAACCCAATTGTGTCTTCTTGCATATGCAGTCAAACCAGTTCAAAAGCTAATCCTTTTTATTGTGAAGAATGTGTTGCCCCTTAGAGGAGCCGTACTTGGAAGTCATTCCCTTGGTTGAAACAGCGGAGCTCTGCTATGTTCAAACTAAATACAGTTACTTATCCGAAGGTATCTAACAGGAACACTGAAGCTGTCGTCTGGGAGAGATTACAACACTGGATGTTCTCTCCTGGATTTGTTCAGAGTACTGAAATGCGCTGCGAGGAATGTTGGCCACTATTGATACCTGAAGACCTGTGAAATCCATAATGTAATTCTAATGAATGGCTTCAGTAGATGTTCTGGTTTATTTTTTGTACATCCACTCAGAGTCAGTTGTAAGCATGAACCATGCACATCAGTCTAACTGTTCAGATGAAATAAAAAGCCTCATTGCTTGGTTCACTAAGAAGCTTAGATCAAACCGAATCAGAAAACTTTCTTTGTATTCTGATGGAAAATCTTATGGATATTTCATTACTTAAGGAAACACTCATATAACTTTAGGAAACTGGTATCTTTTAGTGAAAAATTAGTGACAATCTGTGTGTTTTCTATTTTTAGCAAAACTTACAGAAAATGAATTTGTGTGGAAGAGTAGGAGAGGGCAACTACAGTTGGAAAAAAACCTCTGATAACAGAAGAGGAGTTTCTTCAATGTTGAATGTTAGTTTATATTGACCTTGGGGAAAAATATTTTAAAATAACTGGAGAAGTAACAAACTCTGTGACTACACTTATGATAGAAGTACATCCACTGAATTTTTGTTCTGTAAAGATGGTTCATGATCCAGTGAGCAGGACTGAAATTACAGTCAAAATGAGGGTCTTTTAGTCTTTCTTGGGAGTAGATGAAGGGTGTTTTAAAAGCAAGATAAAGCCTACTCAGTCATTTCAAGCAAGTTGGGTGCTGGAATATCTGAGCTCTTCAGTTTGGTCAGAATACTTTGCTTGCTTTTCTGGACTGCTGTATAAACAGGTAAATATTTTTAGTTTAACACACCAGTGACCATTTTTTCTTTTCTCTTTTGTTTGCAGTGATTCTGTTCTGTATGGCAGCTCTAATATTTCCAATAGGATTTTACATCAATGAAGTTGGAGGTCAACCATACAAATTACCCAATAACACAGTGGTTGGGTCTTCATATGTACTGTTTGTCTTATCCATTTTCTTTACAATAGTGGGACTTCTATTTGCTGGCAAAGTTTGTTTACCTGGCTGATGAATGTCTGAACTGCAGGACTTTATTTTGGAAAAGAGCAAGACATCACAATTGCATTCTCAGGAGGATGCATAGATCAGACTATCAGACCCTTACTGAGAAGAGGAGTGCTTTGACTTGTTCTCACTATGCACTTTGGATGAAGAAAAGGAGAGCCTTTCCCATAACCAAATACAGACAACGTCGACTAATCTCCTGAGCATATTTAATGCAGTCAGGTCTGCACTGTGATAGCAACTAGTGAAGAATGCTTTACACTGAGAAGCATAATGCCCCATGTTACTGTACTGTTCCTGTTTTTAATGTCTAACGATTTGGAAGTCAAAGTATTTATGAACTTTGTGGTAGACCAGAGGGTTGCAGAGTAATTCAAGTGAGGCTGGCCTCACTGTTTAGGAGATTAGTATTTCACATCTTCCTTCTAATGAGCAAAGCCTTTGGCACCAATGTGGATCAATCTTGCATTACTGCACCTAGAAGCCAATAGATCAAAACATGTTCTCTAAATGTATGTAACAGCAAGAAGACATACATCCCCTCCTCCCCCATAAGCTCTAGAAAAACACTAAGGAACATTTCAGAGGGGGAATTCTTCCTTATATTTATATAAATATATA